>NC_083651.1:6166885-6466885 GCF_963576545.1 Limanda limanda
TCTTCTACGTGTGTGTCTGCGTGTTAGAAGTGTCATCAGCCCCCAAAGAAAGTCCATATCCAATTGTGCAGACATTCTCCAGAGTTCATGTCTGAAAACAGCATAATAGTCCAGGCAAAGTAGCGTTTTACGACCGACTAATTGTAAAAGAATTTTTTTCAGCATAGATCATTTCTATGAGGTGTCCAGAACAACATACTAAAAGTCCTAAGAAATCCTAGTTGAGGAAATATGTTTAATTCTCATCAAAGTGTGCCAATAAGGCCAGGCAACAATACACCCCAAAAAGACTATTTTTTTCCTTTACTCCTATCAAAATAAAACTTTACACAATGAAAGTAACCATGAAACGTAACATTTTTTGTATTACAAGTTTCTTTGAAAAATGAATTTGAATATGCAAATGAGCTATACACTAATCGAATATGCCCAAAATACACCCAAATAGGCTTAATTTTTTCCTTTACTCCTACCACAATAAAACTTTATATAGTAAAAGTATTTATGAAAAGTAACTTTTTTTTGTATTGCAAGTTTCTTTTTAAATGAATTTGACAAGCACATGAGCGCCACACTTATTGAATATGTCCTAATTTGCATAGGCAGAAACACCATTCATATGTATGACAAATGCATACATAAATTAATTTTAAAAGAAACTTGTAATACAAAAAATGTTACGTTTCATGGTTACTTTCATTGTGTAAAGTTTCATTTTGATAGGAGTAAAGGAAAAAAATAGTCTTTTTGGGGTGTATTGTTGCCGGGCCTTATTGGCACACTTTGATGAGAATTAAACATATCTCCTCAACTAGGATTTCTTAGGACTTTTAGTATGTTGTTCTGGACACCTCATAGAAATGATCTATGCTGAAAAAAAATCTTTTACAATTACTTCTATTTTTGGCTCCAAAATGGGTTACTTTGCCTGGACTATAAAAGACGTCTTAAATATAACAATTTCTTTTTTCAGAGTCTTTATTTTCTTAGCTTTTTTGAAGTACACAATTGAAGGAACAATTTTTTGAAAACAGCTCCATTGATGTGTGAATTTGCTGGAAGCTTACTTAATCAGGAATTGTGGAGAGGTGTTGGACATAATTGGCCCCTTAATGGGCGGAGATTTTGAAAAATCATTGATCCGCCAATCGTTTTATTGACCACAACGCAACTGCAGAGTATTCAAACTACAACTGGGCCAGCAGCTCCGTAGCCTCCGTTCCCCTTGTCTGCAGAAGATGCAGAACAAGTAGCTTGGCTGACAGCAGAGGGACGAAGAAAGAAGAGGAGAAGAGGAGGTGGAGAGCTCATTACCGGGAATTGATCAGGACCGGTACTATCCAGCACTAATGCCAATATTCTTCAAAGGCTGATGTCTTTGCTAACACCAAAACAAGTAATCAGTTGCCCTATTACAGAGACTACAAGTCCACAGCAGCTCACTAATGACTTTGTTTACAGATTCAGAAGAATAATTATTGTGCATGTGGCAATACAGTGATCAGGCTACAGCCTTATAATTTATACACTAAGGGACAGAATTAGTTTTTTTGCTGCGACGTAAAATAGTGCGTCTTTATGTGTTTTGAATTATTTAAAGACCAGAAACACTAAGGAATACACAACTGCACTAATTTGAATGAGATGGATCATCGAAAACCTTTATAACTGTGATATGATTTATGCATGTATGATGTAATAGATAGAAAGAAGGATATCATAAGAAGAATAAAAAGGAGTCAGTGTGAATATTTTCTTTTTCTACCAAATACGGAAGCATAATTTGAACTTCAGGGAGAGCCCCTGGCCAGAATACCAAACTAATAAGACTTTGCTTAATATAAAACCACAATAATAAATGAGCTTCCCCCCAAAATAAATTGTCATTACCATTCCAACCCTAACTCACTCTGCACAACACAGAACCAGCACAAAAGGAAGACGGAAATAAAATCTCCCTTACACTTCTTTAGTGCATTAATATAGTTTGGAATTAAATGAATTTAGATGCACATTCAAACCAACAACGTACAAAGGACCATGAGAGTATTTCCACACAAAGTCCCAACACAAACAGGTCATAATGCAAACTGTACTCCAGGTGCAGGCAACAGCTCCTCAGCCATTATACACCCCCAGACTGACTGTGGTTGTGTGATTACCAGAAAGAAGGTCATAAAGTATGAAAGAGAAAACACATTTTATATCACTCCATATAAGTTTATTTTCTGATCTGAAGCCCCCATCATCATTATGTTTTCAGTGGCTTCCAAAATTCTCAGAAATCACAAGTAAATAATAAAAGGTTTCATGATGTAATAACATTGTGGTTAATGTAAGGGTCACTCTGGGTGCGTCACTGATCAGTAGCGTCTCAAGTGCGTCGGCTGCAGAGCTGCTACTTGATGTTTCTGGAGCAAACACTAAATGACTGCAGAAAGAAGCCATCCATCTTCCGGCTCTACGTTAACAAACATTAGACACCTTGTTGAAAGAAATTAATGGATAAGTCAACAGAACTCACTGTTTTTTGTTATGAACCACATTTATACTAATATACGTTTACTCTTACAATACTCCGAGTGTAAGAGCAGCGCTGTTAAGACGCGTGTCTCACACACAACTCATGACGCAAGCACGTTACTCACACATCCAGTGTGGCCTGGGCATGACACCACAATCTTAGGCTTACTGAAAAACATGGTTGAGTTAAAATGATCACTTTGTTGAGGCTGGTAAACCATCATCATAAGAAGTAGTGCGCATGAAAATTCTCATTTTCCAGATTCTATTTAGATCTGCACCAAATTACACACACTTATAAATATCTGTTCCCTAAACATGCCAGATTTTTTCCCGTCAAGATTCACGATTTACTCTGAGAAATCAACAAACTAATTTGTTATTGTTTCCGGAGGGACATTATTTTTCTCAATCCGCCTCTTTATCCAGATCCGTGAATACATTTAATGGCTTCTTCCTTAGGTCATGCTGCTCCCCTCTACAATATTTAATGAAGATCAGTTGACTTCTTTGTAATCCTGCAAATAAACAAACATCCCCTCCCTGTCGGAGGTTATAACAGTATTACGTTGAAGTTTGGGAATGGTAATTTTTGGAACAAACAAAGATGACTGTCTGTAAGTAATGAGAACCCATATTTGGTCTCCAGTGACAAAATCTGATCAAAGCACCCTGACAAGAGTCATAAATCCTTCAGCTGTCAGTCGTCTTTGTCAATCAATCACAATCATAGGTTCTGCTGAGGGGTTTTCTGTAATGACAGCTGCCGTTCCTGCAAGTCTCCTTATAACAGCAGATAACAGCATGAGGGAGGAGGACGTATATACATGAGTGAGCTGGGCCTCACATACCCATGTACACCATTATAGAGGACATGGCATGAAAACAGAAAGAAACAAAAACGGCAAGGCACAACGTAGTTATAAAAAAGAAAAAAGTAGTAAAAATACAGGCAAATGCTAAACCGCTCATACTCATCTTCCAGGTCTGATTAGCTAATAATGCAGCATATACTTTTGACCTCTGCTAAGAAGCGTCCCCATGATGAAAGAGTAAGTTGTGAAATATGAAATGCGACTATTGTCAAACGTTATATTGGTCCCAGAGTTAAGCTACAATGAAAACAAGCCTTTGTATGTAGCACGAGATAAAGTAAATCTCTTTGGAGAGCTGTGAAAAACCTCTCCCTCTGTGCACTGCAGGCTGCATTCACTCAAACCTCCACAGCTTATTGAGGGTTATTTTTCTCCATCAATAGATTTTTTTCAGAAAAGGAAAATTGACTTAGACCAAGGAGAGGCATTATTTCAATGATATAAGATTTTTCTGAGCTTCTCTAAGTGAAGGGATTGTGTAGAATAACTTAGATATCAGGTAGTAAGTATATTAAATTAATTTATCTGTGGATGAACAGCAGCATCGTTCACGGAAAAACACAAACATTAAGCCAGTATTTCAGGTTGTGTATAATTAATATTAATAATTCCATTTGTCCATCCATCCATCCATCCATCCATCCATCCATCCATCCATCCATCCATTCATCCATACATCCATACATCCATCCAACCATCCATCTATTCATTGTCTTATATTCATCCTGGCTCAAGTCGCGGAGGTAGCCGGCATCCCAGACACCGCTCTCCCTAGTCAAGCTTTCCAGCTCCTCCATTCATGAAATGTTCCTATAGGCCAGATGGGAGATGTAGTCCTCAAACCAGTTTTGGGTCTACCCCAGGGTCTGTTCCCGCTAAACCCCCAAAGGAAGGCACTCTGGAGGTTTCCTGACAGTGGAGTTCTGATTCAGAAAAGGAATCAGAACCCTTCGCCCTCAAACTCATTTGCTTGTATTCGCTAACTAGTTGTTTCGGCCACTACCGAGAGCTTATGCCCATCAGTGAGCGTTGGAACATAGCTCGAGTGGCAAATCGAAAGCGTCACTGGCTTGGCTCCTCCGTATTTGAATAAATCCATGATTAAAATGATTGTTGTGGTATAAAAGCCATGTGGACTTTATTTTCGAAACAGGAAAAAGACATTCTCAGATGGACTCTTATGTAAATATCCAGGGTTTGGTTGACCCTTCCATCCACCGAGATCTCATCACCCGTGAGGAGCCTTTGTCACGTAAACCTTAGTGTACGTTGCTTTGAAACGACGGATGCTCCTCTTTGGAGGAAAGCGCCATGTGGTCATGAACAGAGTAGATGACCTGGAACCACCGTAAATATGACAAAATATGCAAAAACAGTGACAGTTTGAAACGAGCACATGCAAATGGTTGCTACATGTAAAAAAGTTCTTAAATCATCTGAAATGATATAGAGTAAAGTACATCTACAGTGTGAGTCTATCAGTGATGTAAATGTGTGAAAGGTGGATTTAAGGCAAAATAGACTGCATTTTTTTGTATCAGGGCTAAAAGGGCTGCGGGGAAGTTACTGCTACATTTAAAAAGACCCGAGTCGGCACATTAGTGATCATGGAGTGGAGCTGCGACATCAAGGTCTTGTTGACACACAAACTCATTCTCAACCAAGTCCTATCTGATAACACGGAGGAGGCAGGGTTAATGGCATTAATTGCAGTAAGGTACTAGGGGGTTATCACGATTATCTGACTTTTGAGCGATTTCCATCATAATTTATAAACATACTGGTTGTGACCGTGACCACCGCCATCAACTCTCATGTATTTTCAACATCTGGGTCAATATTAACATAATTAGTGCAAAAAAAGGATATTACAATTGAGCTTTCACTGGGCTGGTGACTGATTTCAACAACCGAGTAAATCTGGACGCCGCTGTGTGGAATCCGGGAAACAACATACCGATGTGAAAAAAAGCAGGATAGCCCAGAGAGGCAAAAAAACAATTAGTTACTGTTCAAAAGGATGGACGGGGATGAGAAATGATCAAAGTGCAAAAGCAAGGCGCCGGCACCGGGACAGGAAGGGCTGCGGGGACTCGTTACGGGCTGCAGAGTAACAGATGAAGAGGTCTCTGCAGTTCCAGGCAGCTTCTTGCAGCCAGAGGACGGTGTCACATTACTTCTTCTGTGCCGCTGCAGGGAGAATGTAGCTGGGTCTGTCAGCAGCAGCCTCAGCAGTCAATCTATTTGCAAAGCCCCGGAGCTCAGACAAAGAAATGGCTTTGGAGAGTACAAGGCTGCGTGTAGAGACGCATCATCAGTCTGGTTTGTTGTGTAACGGCTGTTCATGCCCAACGTCTCTGCCTCGGATGCTTGATACGCTCAAGAGTCAAGGTTATTACACAACCACTGACTCAAGGCTAGACTCACTGCAGCTTCAGCTCCACTTTCTCAGGTGCTGGTTTGAAATGTTCTTTGAAGAGTTTCTTTGACGGCAAAGGCAATTTCATGTCACAATGGTCAAAATATGTCGCAGAGTGAAAACTGGTTGTTGCCACTGGTTTTACAACCCAATTTCTTCTTGAATTGTGATGAAAAGCATAAATGGTTTATGCATATCCTGCATGTGTGTAGTATATACTCCAATCAGGCAATACTAACTTATAATTGGCCTTTTTGAATTAATTTAATATTGATGTAATTTATGCCATACGATGACGAGTGAATAATCTAAATAAACTGTAGACTGCTCCTTTAATCTTATCATTTGAAAAAATGTATATAAAACTAGACTCACAGTTTCAGTTGGGTTTAAAATCCAATTCTCTGAATTTAATGACTTAGAATTATTAGATTATATATTTTAATTTATTACGTGCTAGGTCTTAAATACTTTTGAGTAGGTGTTAATTATGTTTATTTAATTACAATAACATGGCGTCTCCAGGGTTATTCTCTACTCAGCTACCTTTTCTTTACTTATGGTGAAGTGTCTCTAATTCAGTGACTCTCATATGCCTGCATATATTATTGAAACCTGCAGAAGCCCTGTACACTATATGACGTTATTTTCCTGACTTCAGACCGGCATCATGATGAGGTCATATAATCATAAATTATAAGGATGCATAGATACAGCTTAACTTAATAATGCATTAACTTAATCACATAATTTCTGACTTCCTCCTGATATCACGTATTATATGACAATCATATGATGGGGAATTATCTGTTTTATGAATGGGTATTTTCCCTTCCATTTTAGACAAGGACACAAAACTACTGCAAATGCTGAAAAACATGCATACCGTGCCAGTAGGTGGCGATAACATCTACATCATGGATCCTTTAAATAAAAGAGGGGAACATTGGGAGCTTGCTCACTGTAAATTGTTGTCGTAGTTTGTGGTGCATGATCATTACCCAAAGCAACTGCATGTGTTGCCTGTGACAGAATTTTTTGGAATCCGCACCTTGGAGGGCGTTTCAAAAAAATCTCAGTTTGAGTTTAAAACGTCATTTGGATGAGAGGCTCAAGGAAAGGTGGAGAGGAAAAAGTTTGTTTTGCAAAGTATCCGTATTATATGTCTCTCGATTATTTGAGGAGATAACATACATCAGATTGTTTTGACCTTAACCTTTGACCCATCAGCTCCAAGGATATCTGGTGATATCCTCCCAAGTTATATCCGTCACACATGAACACACTTACAGGGGTGAAAACAATACCCTGCTTGGACGACCCTGCCGGTGCGCAGAGTAATAAAAACCTCACCATTATCCAGATTATATGGCCGGACGTCTCCTCCCTCAAACTGACTTTGCATTGCATTAAACTAACAGGTACAACAGCGTGACCATAAAGAATAAAACCATTAAGAATGAAACCGGCCGCACGCACAGATTAAACAGAAGTGCTGAGTAAATCATCTGCATTCACACGCTCACGCTCAAGTCACGTGATTCAGTTTTATAACATTTGTCGGGCGCTGCGGTGACATCAGTGATTTATGGTCAACAACGTGTTCCAGTGCAGTTCAGTTATGTGAGGTTTTCATTGGGCAGTGAAGGTGCTGAGCTCAGAGTTTTCATCTTCATCACCATCAAACAAACCAAAGTGTAAACATGTTGACTTTGTCCACCACGATCAGCTCAAATAGATCATATTGATTCGATTCAGGTGTTGTTGCTTCTTTTTTGTGGATTTTGGAGAAATATCCAATTGCCCCTCTTCGTCACATTTGAAAGCATCAGGCCTGCACAGAATCAATCACCACTCGCTGCACGCCAGTGGGACAGACGTCATGCACAGGAAACCATGACCTCACAGGATAAAGGCGGCTGCAGTTGCTCCTCCAGCAACTGTTTAACTTCAAGGCCTGGTGGTTCAGATGTTGCCTCAATAACAAGACTTCACACAGAAACCTTGTGGTTTACAGTTAGTTGGAAAGATTATGTTCCTTAACTTGGACTTTGCAAAAAAGATTTTATAACAGGAAACGGTTTTGTGGCGGTCCACACCGGGCTGTTGTTGTCATGGTAACAAATGAGAGTCACTCAATACATAGACTGGGAATCAGACAAGATACCTCGTTGTCATCTTTTAAATCTTCTTTAAAGACTTATTTTGATAACATGGCTTTTTACCTAGATTTCTTTGTGTTTCATCTTTGTGTTTCTATGTTTGAGAAACACTTTGTAAACTTATTTGTGAAAAGTGCTGTATAAATAAAGAATAAATAACAGTTGCTTTCGAACGAACAAGTGGGATTTGTGATTATCATCCTGACATTTCAATAATGAAAACTGTTATCCTGCAAATAACAAAACTGATGTAATAACATGAGAAGTTCCATCTAATTCCTTGTTTAAAATAACTGAGAAAAAATGATGGAGATTAAACCATAAGAGCCGACATGTTGATCCCAGATTAGAGCCATATAGCACTTTAATAAGCCTCTCTGTCACACAGAAGAATATCATTAAAACACCAATTACAGGAGACTCAGTACAAGTGGAATAAATTGGTCTGATAACATTATATTAAACTCTAATCAGAGCTTGAGATGTAAATATTACTTTGACTTCCTTTTCGGACTGTGAAGGCTGAAGAACCAGGCGTTTTTTCTGGGCCTCCCGCTGCTGCAGCCTCTCATCCACTTTCCGAGCGAGCCGCAGTTCATCTCGAATGAGAAAAGTAAAAAAAAGCCTATTAGTTCCCCCATTCTCACAGAACAAATATTGTTCAGTCTGCCCTCTACATGGATGGATTACCGACCGGGCCGACGGGGCACAGGGCCCAGGGGCTCGAGAGCCTCTGCATGAAGTGACTGTTAATGCTTCCTTTTTGAAAGTCAAAGAGCTCGGAGATCACACAGAGATGCAAAATGATCCCGAAGAGACAACAATCATAATTGTTTTCCAACCTTAATCACATGCTAATTATTGTAAACATGATGACACAGCGCTCCTAATGAGGTTGGGATTTTAACCAGAATTATGATGCTCCCTGAAACCTTAGAGGACTTCATTACCAACGCAGTGCCAGCGCCGGGTCGCCTCAGTTCTTCCACAAAAAGTTGGAAACATCTTTAAGGTTACGCTCCATTTGGACATGATTACATCAGGTCAGATTTGTCAGCTGCACAGTCATGTTGCCAATCTGCCGTTCTACCACATCCCAATGGGACTCACATCTGGACACAGTGGAGGTCACTGAACTCACTGTCCTGAGACGTCTGTTGCTTTGGGACACAGTGCATCATTCATGGGGCTGGAGAAAGCAATGAATGGCTGAGAGTCAGGAGGTAGAGCAGCTCGTCCAGAAAGCTTGTTCGATGTCTAGCCTTTCAAAATGCCAATGTTGAACTCTATGAGGTCTATGAGAAAATGACTACTTCTTACTTGATTAATAACGTTAGTAAATTAATTTCCTAAGGCGTTTATGTCTCAATCTCTAGTTTCAAGTCTTCTTCAATACAACATGATGTTCTTTAAGCAAAATATGTTCCACACAGACTCAAATAGACCATAACACCATATACATCTGAGCGTGGATTGACAGCCAGCTAGCTATCATCCAATGGGTGCGGGTGGCAGTTATCAGGCTCCTCCCCCTGCTCCTCCAAATATCGTTACTTCCGGATTAAAAAACTCTAAAATGGAGATGGACAAAATGTCAAACTCAATAAACCAATGGGTGACGTCATAGTGGGTTGAAACTAAATCCTTATTTTCCCCATGGGTGATAGTGATAACAAAAGTGGGACACGTATACATATAGGAGCAGTGGTGGAGGAAGTACTGAAGTTTAGTAGTAAAAGTACAAGTACCCAGGAAAATATATACTTAAGTAAAAGTAAAAGTACTACATCAACAATCCGTCTTTAGTAAAAGTAAAAAGTACTTACTTTTAAATTTACTTTAAGTATTAAAAGTAAAAGTACTCACGCAATAGGTTGTCTCTCAATGTCTAGGGGCTGGGCCATTTTGATAAAGAATGCAGATATAGCTACTGGTAATACTCATGCCTATACAGATGTCACTACTAGTAATAATTATAAGCAACAACATTTGTTTATTGGAAAGGTTGGTGTACTTATTGTGCTTACCCTCTGTGATAATGTTCACACTCTATCTTACAATTCTGCGGATGACAAGTTATCTACCAGGGATTATCTGCAAAGTTAATACCATTAAGCCAAACCATGGGGACATTAACTTAGCATAGCAAGAACTCCGCTTACCTTGATATGCTTTTTTAAATTTTAAGGCGAATTCTTGAAGGCTAGCAACTCCTTTTTTTAAGGGAGACAGGAAAAGCATTGAAACCTCCACGAGTCATTCTTGGGGCCTTTGACCTCGAACATGTCTTTTAAATAGGGCCATGGGTGGCTCATACCAAAGGGGTTAGTTGAGGCTGACTCTGGATCCATGTTGAATAGGCAGTAAGTCAGGCTGTCTGTTGCATGTTTCAGCAAAACAGGCAAGGTTATAGTGCTGCGGCCAAACGCGCTGTTGCAGGTACGGCCTGCCCCTTTAAGGAACGGGCCTAGAGAGTGACGTAGTGCACCTGGGTATTGTGGGAAAGGCGAAAGAAGTGTGTGAATACGAGAAGTGAACGACCACCTAGAGGTGATGAGAGTAAAAATACTTTGTTACATTCCACCACTGTATAGGAGTGAATGTGTGACTGTGAATTGTAGTGTCGTTAAGACCAGAGATGTGCTATTTAAATGCATACGTTCCATTAAGACGATTCAGATACTCCCACAGACAAACCATGACCCATTGATATTAAGATGCCCATAGTGAGGTGATAACCTGGACTGTTGACACAATGCCTATGATTGCTCGATGGATTCATGCTTTTTAACAACATTCTGACACAACTATCAGAAATCCAGCTTCATGAGACCAGACTTTCATTTGTTTCTGAAATAATCTTTATCTTGTTTGTTGAAATCCTCTCCTCTCATTGCACATGACCAGAGCCTTCAGCCGGAAAGGGATACACACTAAAGCAGTCATGATCACCAGCAAGTCACGGAAAAGTCGTCTTGTAGCACTGCACATTCATGTGTTTTGGGGGCGGAGCTTTGATGATGCAGGATTACCATGATTTGTCTTCACTGAACTGCTGCTATGATTGGCTGATTGGAGAATTTCAGGTGTATGATTGGCTGATTCGATAATTTCAGGTGCCCTTACCTGCTTGTGCCCAGGGGCAAATTTTCTCCTCCGGTGGTATCCTGTCATCGTGGTCTTCCCTTTCTGCGGTGCCGTTAAATAACAACAAGATGGACAGAGATTGAGGAGCGCGGTTCACCGCTCTTAAGACGACCCCGCTCCACAAACAGCCATACATCATCATCATTACTCCGAGGGGCTGGAGATCAGTGACAGCAGGGCAGCTATATCACATCACAAGTGACGCGATAACGGCAGAGATAGGTCATGGCGGCGGAGCACCACAACCACAATGTGATGGTGGCCACTGTGTGCAGAGTGGGGAAATAAATGGGGAAGGGGATTAAAGTCCAATTCGTCTGATTTACATACACCAATGAAAGACAATTAGGCGGAGAGCAGTGGTCACCTTGCTCAAATCACGGATGTCAAGGATCCGGCAAAATTGCTTTTTCTTCTCATTTGCATGGGTCACACAGCTCGCTTATCGGCTCTGATTTAATTGGACGTTGACAGCTAAAGTTTGCAGTATCAGAGTGTCAAGGTATTTCCTTATTATAGCTCAGCCTGACGAGTCCAGGCCTGTAGTGTGTGGGCTGAGGTCAATGTGAGATGGTGATAAGTGGAAAAGATTAAAGTATGGCTCCATCGTGATTTGCTCATTTCTTAGAGGTTTTAAACGTAATTCATCAACTTCGACTTCTATAAATTATATTTATGTCCTAATTTGCACTGTTGCATTTTTTAATTAACTTTATGTTCATGTCAACGCTTGAAAATGAGCTTATCTCCAAAGTGGCTGATGGTCATTCTGAATATATCGATGGGATATTTGCAACAGCGGCGTGATTCATTCGTTTTCTCTGCTTATCTGCTCATCCCCCGCTCCTGGTGGCTTTTTGGCATACCAAATTCATCAAGGCCTTTATGGTCACTTGAGTCAGCGTCGTCATATCGCCGCCAGTGGTCACACCTTAATGATCTGAGTGCTTTCTAAAAGCCTCAGTACCTCGCCGCTCATCCGTCAGCATTCGCCATCAGACGGCGGCAGCGCAGCAGTAATGGTATAGCGTTTCTGTTTTGAAGGTCACTTAATGGTTTAAAGTGACAGGGGAGAGCACAGGTCTGCATGTCATTCAGGGCGAACGCCAGTTTGACATCTGCTTCCCTTGACGTTCAATCACTGTGATTTTCTGTTTGCCACTCGGGTTGTGTGATTTCGTCGCCCGGCGCCGCTCAGGCAGGTGGGAAGTGATGAATGTGGCTCAGGCAGAGGCAGGTGGAAAATGATGAATGGCAACAATCATGGTTGACCATCAGTGGAGGCTGCACAAAGCAGCAACACAAAGAAAATGATTACCAGAGGAGCTCTGCTAAATGAAATCCGTTATGATATAATATATATAAAATAAATTCCTTCATGATAGGATATAATATATTCATATAAAGATAGAGACTCTGTGTTTGCCTGTTTCTGTTTCAGAGCAATTGTGTCTTTGTGCAGATCACTTTGAGCCGTGGTTTTTGTGTTTTTGAGTTTTATGCCCCTGGTACTCGTCGGTAAAATGCTGCATTGGAGAAGAAATAGTTGCTGCTCTTTCACTTAGAATCCCACACAATCATCCAGGCACATGATGAAATCACATCACTATCAGAGACATCCTGGATTCATGACTTATTCACTAATGAAATTGTAGCATCTCTATGGGCTGGAGCTCAGAGTGAGTCGTTAACAACAGTGACTCACGATCTGACCAGAGAGCAGTGAACCCCCCCATGATCAGGCCTCTCCTTTCTAATGTATTCTTTACAACAACAACAATAATAATAATAATAATAGTTATAATACAACTTTATTTCAACAGCAATTCTCTAAACAGGGTCACAAAGTGCTTTACATAAATGCTTGGAAATAAAATAAAACAAAAAAAGACTAAACTAAAACAAGAGAAGCAAAACAGCGTCAACAACAACAACAAAAAAAGATCATCTAATGCAGTAATAACACTATTACAGATATGTACAAGTAAAGAATTCCAGAGCGTAGAGGCCCTGAGGGTTAAAGCCCGGTCAACCATAAAGTCGTCATCTTAGAAACCTGCAATCCATTTTGAACAAATCACGTGATGTATCAGCAATACTGATGCATATCACAGTAGATAGCATATTAAATATACATAGAGAAATAGCTTTTAAACCCTTGATATGAACTCCTAAAAAGAAAACATGTTATCAAGAGAGAACATATTTTCCCACTCTGTCGAAAGGAAAACCTCACGACTGAGACATTACGAATAAATAAATAAAATAAAGTACAGTGTGACATATTTACAGCACTAGTTTTTCCTCCTAGGAGCATGAGCGTGCTGGAGTTTCATGTCTGCTGCTCAAAGTATCGGGTGTGGTGTGTATGAAACTGACATGTAACAGAAAATGTTAAGGATGGAGTTAGATATTGGAAAATGCAAAGGGTTGATTCTCCGGGCTTCATGAATGTAGAAATACATAAAATATTTGTTGCTTTGTAAATATGAAAAAACTGCCAACTGGAAAAAGCTCTCACCACATTCTCCAAGGTTCATTCTCTACATCAGGAATATTGAAAGAGACATAATCTGCCCATATTCACTTTACCACAGACTTTTGAATTTTTATATTCACAAAAAAACAAAACATGGAGGAAAGAAACACTGAAAGAAAATCATCAAGTATTGCTTTATCTGCAACTTGGTATGATTCCAAATAAAAATTCTGTACTTTTTATTTTGCAGATTGAGATTAATGATACTAGAATATCACTCAGTAGAGTGTATTCTGATGACAAGACCCAACAGTTCCCTTATATTGAATCAAGACAAGCACCCTAAATCTCACACACTCATAGATATCGGTGAATCTACAGCAAAAATGAACGTCATTGTTTTGAGCAAAACCTTTCAACAAGATTCATGGGAGTCAATTCTGACGAACAGACATTACTTCCATGGTGAATGTAATAAAATCAAAATAGATAGCATATACAATTCTAAAATCAGCTTGAAATTTGACTTTTTCCCACTGAGCACCTTGAAGGACATTTTCATACCTTGAGAGTTTTACTGCAGTAGGTTTTTTTTCTGAGCACTTCCTTCACTGCTGGTAAAGACGGTTAACTTTGAATGTTGATCGGAAAAGTCAAAAGGTCATCAACATCACATGAGTCCGCTCTCTGGGGTTCAGGAGTTTTAAATGACTGTCTGCCGAGTGGTGGTGGAGACACATCTCGACTGAAGTGTTCCCCGAGCTCCGGGTTCAAATTCCTGATTAAATTTTTCTTGCTATTTCAGGCCACCGAGATGCAAATTTGGCTCCAGCAAAGCTGTAAGCGATAGAACAGATTGCACAGAGCTCCTCAAGCCACTTGGAAAAAAAGACCAATCTCAAAAAAGTTTCAAATTACAGCGTGAGATTCAGGCTCTCTCCAACAGAACTGGCAGGACACAGCTACTCATATTTGTCTGGCATGCAGAGCCGGGCTTTGCTTCTCTCTTTTTCCTTTTCTGCATCTCACACATGTTGGCTCAGATTATCGCTGAGTAAAGTAAGTAACAGCTTGAGACCGATTTTAAGCTTCCTGTTGAAGTTGATGGTTACTAACCGGGGGAAAAAAACAAAAAGTTGTGTTGTGAATTTCCTGATCCAGCATCATACAGTTTCCCCTCAGTAATGCAGAATGAAACAATACATATCGTTCACTGGAAAATCGCAGTGAGGGAGAAAACCTGCAACGTTAAGTGACGGAGACTTGTGGGAATGTGTGTGAGAGTCAGAGCGCGACTCCATAACAGCTGGTAATTTCTATTAAAAATACATCATAGCATATTTCATGTGCATAGGAAGAGTGGTGCAAAGTGCCAATTACTGTGTAAGGTCCAATCTAAAGCGCCCGCAAATGGTGCCTTAGAGGGAGCTTAGTGTATCATTCAGGGAAGCCGAGTTCCCAGATCTAACACTGAGCCCGAGGATACATCCAAATATTAATACTATCATTTCTGACTCTGGCACCTTATAATCAATACTGAATAACTGACAAATTACAACTCCCAGTTTAATTACAGTATCAGTGGATTTCAGATAAGAGACAGTGACTAAAAATTCAGTTTATAATGTTTCCCAGATGATTTCAAACAGAGAATAAACAGTAAGGGAAACTTGATGTCAGCTGAACGAAGTATTTCATGTTTCCATGCTGGCGACACCCAGTGGCGAGAAGTGTAATGTTTTCAGATTGTCCATCTGTAAAATTCTTGTGAACATGATTTCTAAAAAAGGTCAGAGGTCAAAGGTCACTGTGAACTAACCTTCTTGCTTGCCTTGTGAACACTTTATCTTAAGAACGCCTTGAGAGGTTCCTTTTAAATTTGGCACAACTGTTCTCTTCGACTCCATGATTAATTGAGTAGATTTTGGGTATTCAAAGATCATTCTGAAACATTTTTCTGAGCTCTTCAACATGATAACACAAGTCTTGCCTCTGGGCAATTTCTTCAAATTTGGACTCAAAATGAAGTGATTCGATTTCTGTGGTCAAAGGTGAAAGGTCACTGTGACCTCACATGAGTCCGAAAGAAACGTTTGTCGACTGATACTGCACTGGTTGTTGAAGGCATACAATCATGTTTCCTGAAAATGTATTTTTAAATTTTTCTCTACGTTATCATGCTTGCAGCAGATAAAGTACGATTATACTTTTGATATGGGTTTGGTTATTTTGCTCTAAAACACAGGATGAGGGTAAAACAAAAAGTGAAACAATCTATTTCACTATATTTATTTTATTTATTTATAATTAATTTTAAAATCATTTATTATTGTTATATGTACAGTACTTACCCTAACCCTAAATTCTTGAGTTTTAACTACATTTCAACTTAAAGGGGACATATTATGAAAATGTCACTTTTTTAGTGCTTCTACACGTTACTTTGGGTATCTGGCATGTCTACCGACCCCAAAACTCTGGAAAAAAACAACTCCGGCGATTTGTCATGGTAAGTCAGAAACGTCATGCTTGAGTGACTGCGAATGCACTTCCTTATCATTTTCTCGTCACTATGAAATGGGAGTCTCTCTTACATGGCCTTTCCCAATATTCCCAATCACATAATTAAATGTCCCCCTCTGCCCATCCACTACAAGCACACAAGCAGATAGACAGAGAGAGAAAGAGAGGGGGGGGGGGGGCTATGAAGACCATCATCATTAACCCCCAAACCCCTACATTGAACGTTGCCCGGTGTCTGGCTTAAACACAGCGGGAGGGGGGAGCTGGCTCATTAGCATTTAAAGGAACAGGCACTCAAAACAGGTCACTCTGAGGGGGGCTGTTTTGGACAGGGTAAAAAGGGTGCTGTTTTAAGTGATCCATTTTGGTATTTTGACCAAAGTATGTTACAGGTTCCTTGGGGTCATTAAGACCCCAAGGAACCATATCAACTTATTGTAAAATGGGCATAATATGACCCCTTTAAAAAAATACAGATGGATAAGATTTCGGCTGCTACAAAAATAAACTTGTACATTCTTTCATAATTTTAATTATTAAGAGACTTAATTTAATTTGTTGAAAACCACAGTCTGTCCTCAACATTGTTCTATTAATAATTAAAACAGTGGAGAAGTAGGTTTTGGTGAGGGGGCTG
Source organism: Limanda limanda (assembly GCF_963576545.1). Lineage (NCBI taxonomy): Eukaryota > Metazoa > Chordata > Actinopteri > Pleuronectiformes > Pleuronectidae > Limanda > Limanda limanda. The sequence goes on from NC_083651.1 coordinate 6,183,651, forward strand.
CAGGGGTCCCTTCTGGCCCGGTGCTGTAGCTAAAGCCAAAACACTATGAAATAATTCATTAGAAAAATACATTATCCTTCATAACATTTAGAAATGTATTTGGCCGAGTTTCAAAATATATAATAATGTAAAATGTTTGACATAATGTCAGGAACAAACTGACTGTACCTCAAAAACAAAACTCTGATTTCTGCAGCAGCCTTAAAGGCACATTTGTTGTCTGTTTTCCAGTAACACTGTTCCTTGAGTGGTTTAAAATGCCATTCATCATGAATATTGAACTGCATTTAAAATTATGTTATATAGATTTTCTCTCCTCAACTCCAGTGTCTCTGTGAAACCTAATGGTTTGTTGAATTAAGTGTCATTTATTATGTTCTGTTTTTGCTGCTTGGATCAGAATTTGAGTTTGTTTGTTATTTTGTAGTGTGTCTCTGCACTTGATTGTCTTCTCTCACTTTTTTCTTGTAAACTCTATTTCTGGAGTTTGCTTGTACTTTGACTATTTGTGCATGTTTTCTTTAAGTTAGAGTGCATTGTGCTCTCCGAATGAATACTATCATTTCTGACTCTGGCTACTTATAATCAATGCTGAATAAATGACAAATTACAACTCCCAGTTTAATTACAGTATCAGTGGATTTCAGATAAGAGACAGTGACTAAAAATTCAGTTTATAATGTTTCCCAGATGATTTCAAACAGAGAATAAACAGTGAGAGAAACTTGATGTCAGCTGAACGAAGTATTTCATGTTTCCATGCTGGCGACACCCAGTGGCAAGAAGTGTAATGTTTTCAAATTGTCCATCCGTAAAATTCAAAAACAAAACTCTGATTTCTGCAGCAGCCTTAAAGGCACATTTGTTGTCTGTTTTCCAGTAAACTGTTCCTTGAGTGGTTTAAAATGCCATTCATCATGAATATTGAACTGCATTTAAAATTATATTATATAGATTTTCTCTCTTCAACTCCAGTGTCTCTGTGAAACCTAATGGTTTGTTGAATTAAGTGACATTTATTATGTTCTGTTTTTGCTGCTTGGATCAGAATTTCAGTTTGTTTGTGATTTTGTAGTGTGTCTCTGCACTTGATTGTCTTCTCTCACTTTTTTCTTGTAAACTCTATTTCTGGAGTTTGCTTGTACTTTGACTATTTGTGCATGTTTTCTTTAAGTTAGAGTGCATTGTGCTCTCCGGGCCACCGTAGTCGTGGGCCTTTTGCTTGTGCGTTGGTGATGACAGGTGGTTTTAACAGAGAAAAACAAGCTGCATCGCACCACTGATCTGCATAAACATAGCCTGCAGTCACCTCGCTCCACCCACACGAGCAGGAATGTTTGGAGGCGTGGAAATTACCGAACGAGCTCCAGTGCATCTGCTTCTCTTCTCTTCGAACTCAAAATGTTCAGCTTATGTTGAAACTTTTATTTTAAATTTCCTCGAACACATTTCATAAGGAGAACAGAAGTTCCTCTGATTTCTGAGAGCCAGTTCCTACGGCGTGGTCTAAACACAACATGTTAGTTTAACTGCCCACAGCTGTAAAACCAGACCAATAACACACACTAACCTCAGACATTAGAACATAAGAAAGCCTTAAAAGGGCCAGTGTGGGACTCCACAGTATTTACTGTAGATTTTAATAGCTTGTCTGAGTGGTGATGTATGGCCTTGCTTTTCTTACTCATTTGCAGCATGAAGTACAAGCTCATAATCATAAAGTTTATCTTTTTTATCCCCACACTCTGGGGTAACTGGAGCGAGGGTGTATGCTAGGCGTCATTAATTTTCACTTTGTTTGCTGGAAGCTGCATTTTGCATTAACTGTGTGCATCTTCTCTTCATGTTCCACGTCTTCTCTTTTCCTCTGTAACTCTTCACATAAGAATCAGTCATGTAACTGAAGCTGATATTTTTCTTTTATGAAGCAAGATGTGGAATAAAACATTCCTGTATTAAGCTCTGTGGTCCCACAGGTTCAGACAATATATAGCATGTTACTGCTTTCACTCAGAATGAACGACTCAAGGCAACACCGCAATTACATCGGGGATCCTGCAGAATTTGCCTCACTGTTTACCAGAACTGTGGGACTGCTGTTTCTTGATAAAACGCTATTACATTTCGTCCTCAGGTGATTTCACCTCCAGAGCCGAGCTCAGTGCTGCCATACGATATTATATATGAGCCGGGAAGCCTTGCTGATTTAGGAGGTGATGCACCGCTCTCATTGTGCTCTTGGATATGCAGCCAATAAGAGACTGAAAGCGAGAGCTCGTCTCAGTTAGCGACTCCCACAACCTACCAGCTTTGCAACTTTTTAATAACATTTCCGTCTCTGCAAGATGTGCAGTATTGGATAATGTAGCAGTGGCTTTATCCATAAGAGGATGATTAAAACCCGCTGCCAGGAGCTGATAGCATTAGCCAGTCACCACTACAGCGTGACCTTCACATCCATCATCTATCAAGTGTCAAAAAGATTTGGTGATGATGTGATTAGCAGGGCTGGGAGAGGAGAAGGAGACAGTGCAGCAGGACGTTGGGGGCTTCATTAGCATCATTAGCAGAGATCACTGCTGAAGGTCAGCTTTTGAACACTGGATCTACAATTCAGAAGAGCCAGATTTGTTCATGTTGACCTTCCCCTGATCATCTTAACAGTGGTATTGATCTCGTATGTTGCACCGAGCTATGTCACTCAGAGCGCTGACAGCTTAGCGTCGCTTCACTCATCATCCTTTTACTTAAAAATAGGCCAGATTGGGTTTCTAACGATGAACAAGCCGTGCCAAGACCTCCAGTGTTTCAGTTACAGGGAATCTCTGCTGACGACACCGCGGTGATGAATATCCATCTGCCGTCTAAAGGAAATATTTACATGCATGTATTATTGAAAATGCAAATAGCATCAGAGCTGCTGCGACTGTTTGTGTGTAGTTTGCTCTGTGTGTTTTTCTCTGATCACGTTGAAATCTGTGTGTGGGGAGTAGGGACTTTGAGGGCCCCAAAATGGAAAGTCCTGGGGCCCATCACGATTCGTTTAATTATAAACAAATTGCATACTGTTCACACGCATAAATTATTTTAAAATACCAAATTTCAATATTAAGTTATTGCTGTGGATGAATGTAATCCGCCGTTTTAAGGAGCTTTCTTTTTATTGCTTGCTTTGCCCATCCTGCTGCAGAGTGCGCTTGTCGTTAACAAGGGGACAGAAATAAAAATATCCTTTGTGTGTGTGTCGAGAGTTGTGTAGCTGTATATCCGATTTGTAAACATGTACAAATATGGAGATGTGCAATGACATTTGCAAGTGTATTGAGGTTTGTACAAGTGTAGACAAATCTGTAAATGTGTGCATTGATCGATAAATCCTTGAATGTGTACATGGCTGAAAAGGCCAAGTGTTCTACTCCAAGATCGGGAAAAACAGTCGGCTGCAACTCAGACGAGCCTCGTAATTTGTCGTTTTTTGCTGGGGATCTTTGGTATTTTTGCAGATCTGCAAACGTGTTCAGTGATTTGTCCATATCCACATTGTTGTCCTGACTCTGAGCAAGCGAGGTGGACATATTTATCACTTTTCTCATGTGTTGTAAATATAACCAAAAAAAATCACTAAAAGGCGACAAGGAATCTGTCTGATCCAACCCAGGCATGATGGCTGATGCTCTGCTAGAATCCACGGGCAGTGGCGGCTGGTGACATTTTTTTTGGGGGGGGCGCACTTGGGCGGCGCGGTTTAAATAGCCCACCGCAATGAGAAAAAAAAAACTCCGGGGTGCTCCGGGGACCTCCGGTCCGGTCCCGGTCCCCGGACCGGGACGTCCCCGGGGACGCGCTCCTCCGGGACCGTCTCCGGGACGTCCCCGGGGACGCGCTCCTCCGGGACCGTCTCCGGGACGTCCCCGGGGACGCGCTCCTCCGGGACCGTCTCCGGGACGTCCCCGGGGACGCGCTCCTCCGGGACCGTCTCCGGGACGTCCCCGGGGACGTCCCGGTCCCCGGGGAGGTGCTCCGGTGCTTCGGGAGGTGCTCCGGTCCCGGTCTCCGGAGCACCGGAGGGAGGTGCACCCGGGAGGTGCTCCGGTCGCGTCCCGGTCGTCCCGGACGTCCCGGTCCCCGGGGAGGTGCTCCGGTGCTCCGGGAGGTGACCGAGACCGGGACGTCCCCGGGGACGGTCCCGGAGGAGCACGTCCCCATGCACGTTAACATGTGGTTAAAAATTTCAGCTGATTATTACTGATCGATAAAACTACACACACGACACAGTAAACAACAATGCTTCTATCTGTCCACTGTCTGTCCTCTACCTGTCTCACTCAGTGCTCCGGGACCGGAGCTGCACCTCCGTGCAGATTAAAAGTATCTGCTAACTATGCAGCTCCTGTAGATCAGTGATAAGGTCTCGGATTGGACAGTCCTGTCAGCATGATGTATAAGAAACCCTTTCATTGGCTGTAGGCGCAAGTGAAGTGCGCCCATGGCTCGAACTGTCATCCGCCATTGAGAAGCTGTCCTTGCTCAAATGTTCCTGCCCCTTTTGTTGGCTTCCATAGACTTCCACTTGCCCGGCGCCCACAGGGAGGAGTGGCTTCTCTCTCAGTGATAACGAATGGCAAATATATTACCAAATATAATATATTAAGTGGTTTTTGACAGGGGCTTACGGTCTCCGGCACACATTTAACGCCTTAAAACAGTACATTTCTTATTAAATTATTTGATATATAATGTTTTTTGACATGTCATTTTTTTTTTTTTTTTTTTTTTTTCACCTCAAAATTGTAGGGTGGGCGGCGCCCCAGCGCCCTATATGACGAACCGCCACTGTCCACGGGTAAGGAACACTCTATGTAAAAACTGATTACGCACAGACAGATTGAGATACAGTCACAATACTCTCCATATGAACACACACAAATGTTGCTACAATATCGGCTCCATACAGATGACCATCCACACCTGCACAAGCTCTGTCACACACCTTCATCTCATGGAGAAGTAACACACTCAATTATAATGAGAGACATGCCGACTAGAAAAACATTTCGAGGAGAAGCTCACAGTTTCATCAACCTCAACTAAGCCGCAGACTCTGAAAAAGATATTATATAACTATTACAGTATTTTGGATTTGGACCCACAGGACCAATGACTCATATTCTGTCTAGACCTGTTTCACATGAAAAGTTAGAAAGACCAGTGTCTACCTGTTCTGTAGTCATGTCTGTAAGCTCAGAGAACACCGAGCAGATGTTGAGTGATCTATTTAAAGCATATGTCGCTGGATGTTTTTCAAAAGGAAACGTGTCTGAGACTTGATGGAATAATCCGCTGGTGGCAAGTTAGACGATAATGTGATGGTGTTTCATTGTGGCAGGAGAGTCTGAAGCTTTTGAAAAGGGTGTTTATTCCGTTGCTTGTTTGTGTTAAAGAAAACTAAATTTTCTCTAATGAATACGCAGTGTAAGGAAAAGGTGTTGAGGTTCACAACTTGAGTTTTTTTAAAGAATTGTGTGTGATCAATGTTTGCTGATGTTGGGAACTTTGGAAACAAGAGGCTTTCTACTGTAATAACTGTTTACGTAATGAGCAAACACTGAGAGTAATGTTAGCACATTGCTTTGATAAGGGACATCTGAGGAGAAGAATAAGCGTCAAGAGCTGCAGTGGCTGATGGGAGCAGGACGAACGACACCACCCACAAACGGTCCGAAATACTGACGTGTCATTTCAACTGTCTTTTTGATTCACTCAAGGACTGCAACAAATCCTTTTTTAATCTCAGGACCGATCCCCTCTCTCCACCGAGGTGTGGGGTGTTTTAAAAGGCTGCTTGGCCTCGACACATGGCTAAAGTCGGCATGTCCCTCCAACAACATGGTTTTAATTGACAATTTTAATCTTTTCTGGGAGTGTGCATTGTTTTTTAACAGAGATGGCATTCAGCCAAATCCATGGGGGCTCCCGTGCCCTAGCAAAAAACATTTTCCACGCTGTCTCCACCGCCAAACGCACCTGACTCACGGCACACCTGGACACTCTCCGCCACGCCTGCTAGCTCCATTCCGAGGCGTAAAAAGGCATTACTCCCCAGCGCTGTTTCAGACACTTTTAATATTCCTGTAGTTTTGACTTGTAGGTCGGTCAGGCAAAAACAAAATCACACCAGAACTTTTATAATCTTTTAGATATTCGGGTGAATGCACAGATTTGAGCTCTTGGCACAAATCAAATAAGACTTTAATTTTAAATGATTTCATGAGCATTTTAAAAACCATATCACACACAATAGTGTCTTCAAGTCCCATTGATATGATTCAAACACAATTTTTACTTGAAGTACTGCAATCTGTTGGGCCCTGCTTGCTTTCAGTTTTTAACAGTTCTTTTGTCCCTGATTATTTTAAAACTGCTTGTGTAAACCCCGTTTAAAAATCCGGAAATCTACAGGCTAATTTCAGAGTTACCTTTTATATAGAACATTTAAGAAAAAATGCATCAATCCATCTACTGTCTGTACTAGAAAACAACAAAATCTTTTAAAAAGTTCCAGGCTGGCTTCCGTTAGTACCACAGCACTGAGACTGCCCTGCTCAGGGTTACCAACAACCTCCTAATGGCTGCTGATGACTTCATGTGCTTAATCCTGGTACTTCTGGACCTCAGTGCATCATTTGACACCAACAGTGGAAACCAACATTATTTTAAACAGACTGGAGCACAGGGTGGGGATATCTGGCACAGCGCTGGAGTGGTTTGCTACGTACATGTCTAGCCAGAGGTTCTGTGTGTCTGTTAATAACTGTGTCTCATCACATTTAATTGTAAAATATGGTGTGCCACAGGGATAAATCTTCGGGCCTATTTGAATTTGTATTCTACCTGCTTCCCCTCAGGAACATAATTCACAAGCGTGATTTATCATTTCTATTTTATGCTGACGATACACAGCTGTGCTTGCCTGTAAGACACAAAGACCCGGGCATGAGTTCACTCATTAAGTACATCTATGACATAAAAAATTTGATGTCCCAGATTTTTCTTCAGTTGAACTCGGACAAAACGGAGATTCTTGTCATTGGGTCCAAGGACGTGGCAAAACAAATACTGCCATCTGCTGGTTCACTATTTAACAATACAAAGCCTGTGGCAAAGAATCTGTTAGTCTGGTTTGACGAAAAGCTAGGTTTTGAGCAGCAAACCACTCAGCTTGTGCTATCCTGTTTTTTATTACCTGAGAAATATTTCTAAAATACGATCCTTGCTAACTTTTAAAGACACAGAGACCATTTTACATGCTTTTATTTCATCACGTTTAGATTATTGTAACAGCCTGTTTACCTGCTTGAGACAAAAATCGACTCCAGACTCTCCCAAACTCAGTTACCAGGGTTTTAACCAGAACTAAGAAAAATGTTCACGTCACTTCTGTTATAGCGTGTTGAAAAGTGGGTGAAACCTGTCTTCTCTCAAATGACCAGCAGAGAGTGACTTCACTGGTTCAATTTCTATAGAATGTCTGAAAAAATGATTATATTTCTCACTTGATTTATAATGTCAGTAACATTTCCTAAGAAGTTTATGATCTTAATCTCTAGTCTGTTTTTCAAAAAATTGACAACAAAGCACCGTATGCACTGGGGCGTGTATACCAAAGCGTGTTTGACAGCTAGCTATTGTACAATGGGCGCAGGTGTAGGTGGGCATGCAGTGTTCTGGAGCTGTCAGTGAGGCTCCACCTGCTCCTCCAAATATGTACACTTCTGGTTCTACCAACATGATGCTGGACAAAATGTCAAGCTCAAAGCCTCAAAGCAGGAGTTGACAAACCAGTGAGTGACGTCACGTTGAGTTTTATAGGACATGGTTAAAGTTCAAAGATTTCTGCCATTTCATGTTGAATCTCATTTCTTTACTGTGAATTTGGTATTAATTAGTTATTTGATGCTTTAAAATGTGGAGAAACGTCATGATCTGCAGCTGAGATTGACTCACGACTGGTCAAGCACATGATTGCAATCAAAGAATGGAACCGCGGATCCATTCTCCGATTACCTCATACCAAGATGGCCGCGTTTGTTACTGGGATATTTTGTCTACATTGGAGGATAGTGCCGGAGGTAGAGACGCGTCGTCCATCTTTATACGCAGCCCATGGTCTATATGTATGGTGCGTGTTTATACAGCTGTTTTTTGCTTTAATTATCCTGCATATTCAGAGTTATCCTCACAACACCTTGTAGTCATTTGACAGTTTTGCTGGCGGCCAATGTAAATCGAGGGGCTCCTTAGAGGAGAGGAAACTATGAATTTGAAAATTCGGTCTTTATCTTGGGAAACCAGATAAACAATATTTCACCCAGCTCCTTTTTCTAGCAAGCTCAGTTCTGTTCACGTCCACACTCTCCCTATAAAGAGAGCTAGTTCACAGTAATGGCTTCCTGAGGGACAGATAGGAAACAGACCCTACAGAGGAAGATAGTGCTCCTCTCACAAGTCCCATCTTCTTGTAAATTTGCAGCAGTCTCTGAGGGGCGATAAAAACAGATGCGGAATTTACAAGCAACAACAACACACTTTTGAGTTATTACCCAGAACACAAAATTGAAGCAGGAGTCATGCAAGCGTCTAAAATATCCCCCTCTTCCTTCACTTATCCTTAATGTTCACCAATTCAAATATATATCACTAGGAAAGAAAGCCGATTATACCTTCAAAACAAAATACTACTGATGTCAGGGCTTTACGGTTTGTAAGTGGAGCTAATAATATTAACTGTGTCCTCAGATGACACTGCAGGAGAGACTATGAGGTCAAGCAATAACAACAGACTGTTATTCATATTAAACTTGAGTGAAAACACAACAGAGGAAATCACTGTCGCTGCCACGTGTTTTGCAACATGTTGCGGGAGCAGATAACGGCTGAGGGATGAGTTTTCTGTTATTTCTTGATGCAATCTCTTTGTCTTTTAAATTAAATAAATATCTTGTATGAAACAAAGGGCTTATGGAAAATTATTGATGAAAAAACAAGAGTAAAAAGCTGTTGTGTTCCAGATTCCTGCCTCTGGTTTAGTTAAAGCAACTTTTTATGGTCGGTGAGGAATTTTTGTTTCGGTGAAATGTTACTAAACATATATACTTCGATCTATTGAATCAAGAAATGTTTATTTTCAGAACCCATCTGCTGTGGAAACTTTAATATAACAATAAGTTATTCAAATTTACCTGAAGGGTGGAAATAATGAATTTTTGACAGTGTAGGTTTGAAAAGAAGGTATTTAATTTTATTTAGCTAAATTAAGTTTGCACTACTCTGATCCTATCCACTGTGTGCCTTATGACTGCATACTATGTTGTACTGTGTTGTATGTTTTGAGTACCTAATTCGTTGTGTACTTATATGTTCTACTTTTGCAAACTTGTATGTTTACACCGGGATCAGAGAGGAATAGCATATAAAGCCTGTCTATGTCCTGTATGGCAGTATTGACAATAACGTTGACTTTGATCTAGATTGTCAATTACTATATTAGAAATAATAGTTTAAACAAAATAAATTGCTATAAACCACCTACATTTTATGTTTGTGTTATAAGTATATGTTTTGTTAAATAAACCCTTTCAGCTTTAACCCTATTTTCTTTCCAAGAAAATAAAATATTGCAGATTCTTTACAGTAACAACATGTGATATATACTCGTCACTGCAGGTGGATGTAGCACTAGATTTTTTGTGTTATATTTATTATTTGGATGCAAGACTAAACCAAACAGCGGATTTCCAGATCCATTAACAGTATTTCCAAACTGTATTAGCAGTTGCATTAGTCATACACAGACCTTCCGTCTAAGAGCCCGGGCTGTTCAGTGTGTGAAGATTCATTCAGCCAGAGGCAGACTCATAATTTGGGCATTTTATCAAAGTCCCGAACAATCAGTGGACCGAACACAGCCAAGGGCCATCAGACTCGAACTGAGCTGAGGCCTAAATAATAATCAGCGTCCGTGTCTGTCTGAGTAATGACAAACATTTCCACTGACGTTACCTTCACCCGTCCGACAGCTTCATTCATCCTTCATTTCATTTCTGTTTAAACATTGTGCTGCTGCCACTTCTGTCACCTCCTACACTTTATTTTCTCGATTGAACATTATTGCATCTGTTTTGCACTAAAGCAAACAGGTGCAAAGATTGTATACATATTCTATAGAAAACTATAAAGTTAATGCTGTGAAAATTATTCACTTTTGCTTTTTAGTTATCAGATGTCGATTTTGATTATATTTTTCCATTTATGTAAATAAAGTAGGGACGGGCACTGAGAGGAAAACAAAGACGAGGGTGGGTGGGAGTCGCTTTGGGAAAAGAAAAGTGTTGCAACTGAAAAGCGATTCCTCTAACGGCAGAAAATGAATGGATGAATGGAGTTATTTGGTGGCAGCAGCTGGAGTGGGAGAGACGGGGATCTGATGATGTTCCCCAGAGTAGCACAGGGAAAGTGGTGATTTGGAGTCAAGTAACACAGCATAAAATTGAGCTTGTTGGTATTTGTGATGCTACAAATTTATATATTTAGCCTGGATAGTAGCCTTTTGTTGGGTAAAATTGGGCTCTAAGACATCCTGCTATGGAGCACACTGTGTTCTCTTTTAAATTGCCACCCCAATTTCGTCATCTTTGAGCAGGAGCGACAATCACTGCAATAGATATGAAGGATTAAAGGATGGCTCTGGTTTTGCTTATGTGTGTAAAGAACCAGACATGATGGAGCCTGTTTAGACTACTATATTGATTCAAATTAAGACTGATGCCCCTAATTAACCAAATAGGTCAAATAGGTACAAATAAATTCTGCTTATTTTCTTTGTACAAACAATAGATATAAGATAAGATATTATGCGATGTACCTCTATTAATCTTCCATAGAGGAAATTCACAAATGTCGCAGCAGCTCAAGAAAGTAGCAGAGCAAGGGGAATAAAATATGAGTACAAATATTATATAGAATAAAGTAGAAATAATATACAAGGCTGTTTTCTCATTATATAGAAATAAGGATCCAAGTTGTGTTATTGTGCAATTTGTCCATTCTTGTGATGTAACACATACGCGACCATTAGCAGGTGTCATGTCGCCATAAGTCTTAATTCCTCATGTGACCAATTGGCATGCATCAGCAGAATCAGAAATATCCTCCCTGTAAGAAATGAGGAAGGGTCATTAGTATAATTGTTCAATTCTGATATAAAATCAATACTATGATGAAGTTGGCTGGAAGCAGGTGTATATTATTACCCGTAGGTCACCATCATTTCCATCTTTGTTCAGTCTGGCCATGCATGTTACTTTTAAAAATGCTGAAATTTTATTAATTGCATAAAAAGTTCAATGATCAATGTCGAAAAAAAAAATCAAATACCAAAGGGGTGAACCAACCACTAACAAAGCCAGCTATAGACCTACATCTCTAGTGTGGCTCAAATCAGATGAAAACATGCTGTTTTTTGTATATAGTTGATGAACGTGATTTGTAAACTCTCAGCTTCTTCAGCGATTACAGGGCAGTCAAGTAATCAAGCGTCAATCTGGTGACGATTGACTGATTATTGAGTCAATCGTCACCATCGACTCGTTCTCTGCGGTCATACCTTATTTATTCTACCAGGCCACAAATATGATGAAAGTAAACCTGGAGAGAGGCGGCAGAGGCACATAGTGAACGAAGCTAACGATGTGAGGGCCGTGAACGACAATCCTCTGGCAGCTTTTTCAAAAGGTGCCTATTTTATTTGTCCAGAGCAGGAAATCGTGGTTTGCTGTCGTTAATGAGGATCGCACCACAAGCGACAGGCCCATCCACCGTCAAGCCTTAAAGAAACATGCATATGAGTGCTAAGTAAAATATTATCATGATTATTATTACCATTTAGCTTTATATGTTGTGTTGTATTCCACACATCCTGCCATGTGTTGCTATTTTGCACATGGATTTTATCAACTGTTCTCATAAACAGCTTCTATTGTTGAGTGAGGGCGATTGATTTTCATTAATTCAGCGGAGACTGTCACTGTCACTTCAGTGTGCACTTATTGGCTGATTGTATTGATGCTCTGATGCTGAGTTCAGGAGTGATTTGAACTACTGCGTGTTTGAGATGCTCCACAGGCGTCCTCCTGGTCCTGCAGTTTATTATCTCTTCACTTCATACTGATGTGGCACCGTGTGAAGGGACACTTAGATAATTTAGTCAGTGCATCAATCATAAAACCTTTTGCAAGGAGCTGTTGGGTAAAATGGTGATGTGGGCATGTAGGTGGAAGGAAACGAGCGCTCTTTACTGGTGCTGTAAAGAGGGCATTTTTTACATAGCCTCCAGTCTGTGACTTTAATATACGTAATTTAACAAACCTTCATCTATGTCAAATATGATTAATGCTTACCTTGGGCTAACTGTTCCCTGCTTTATTTTTAAGTAGGAACCCTTTGAATTCTCTCAAATCTACTATCACTCAGGCTTTTAAGATGGAGTATTGGAGATACATAAAGGGGGAAAAAGTGATTTTGAGAATATTATTACAGCAGAAATGTCACACATTTTACACAAATATAGTCGTAATATTTTCACCCATAAAGTTGTAATTTTAAACAAAATGCCATAACTCTATACACGTAAAGTCATCACTTTAAATGTATAGAGTCATAACTTTATGCACACAAAGTTGGCATTTTTATATGCATAAAGCTGTGATTTCCACAAGAAAAAAGTGATTATTATGAGTTTTAAGTACATTTTTTACAATATGTGTAAATTTAGAGTGGGGAGATCAGAAGAATCAAGAATGTTAAAATGAAGAATGCTTTTTTCATCTATACTTTAATACAAGTTTATACTTTTGGCTCATCAGATCCACATTCTCATGAATATTAAAAAAGTGTGTGTAAGAGAGTCTATTCTGAAGAAAGAACTCGGACCTGAACTTGTCTCCTTTGTGGAGGACGACATGTTTCACGGTGGTCGGCGGTGAAGTAACATTTGTTTCATATTTAAAGAGGTTTCAGAGTTTTCAAGAAACAATGAGCTTGGTCTTACTCTTGTTCTGCCTGCTGATTATATCCTTAAAAAGTGTTTTCGTTATTCTCGTTTAATTTTCACCCTCTACACATTAGAATCGATTTAAAAATGTTTTGTTTAATTATCTATAAGGCACTACATGGAATGGACTCACTTATTATATTTCAGATCTCTTATTCCTGAATTATCCTGTTTGCACTTTGAGATCCTCGGGCAAGGGTCTTCTGAACTCTCCGCTGAAGACTAAGGGGAACAGTGCATCTGAGATAACTGCCCCGAGGCTTTGGAACTCCCTGCCCAAGGCAATTTGACAGGCCGAGTCAGTGGTCTCTTTTAAAGGGCCTATATTTTACACCTTTCTGGGACTTCATTTGAGGTACTGATATCTCTGAGATGATATATTAGTGGTTTAAATTTGAAAAAAAAGACTGTAATGTGTACTTCCATTTCCTCTCTTCTGCCTCTTTCTAGCGGGGGTGGTGGGTTCACAGGCTGGACTGGTACCGGCTGGGTGGGGCTGAGAGAAGAGCGCGATTCCATGATGACATCATATAGATAGGAAAAGCCAAGAGAAAGTATTTTACACAATATGGGTCCTATAAATCTATACTCAAAACACATTTCTATCATATTGCCAGTCTATAATTTACGTGAGTTCAGTTTCCGTTAATTTTATTCTTACTTAATGTAATTGTGTCTTTTATCTTAGTGAACATTACTAGTCTCTGGATATTTTGTGGCAAACTGTTTGTGAACTTGTCATCTGAATTCAGCGAAGGCTCAGTGCTTCAGGGCTTAAAGCAGATATTGGAATTGAGCTGTTGACCTCTGATATCGGGAGCTCTCCTCAATAAGAAACCTACTTTTGAGACTCTGCGACTCTATGTTTATAATCTCTGCCCTTGTGAACTTTCAGTGAGTCCAGCTAAAATAAAACACATTTATCGACTTTAAGGTGCAGTCAAAGTCTGAATGAAAAATCAAAGCGAGTCTGAGCGTTTCTTAATGTTTCATTAACCAAACGTTTGGGCTTTTTTCTCAAATTGCCCCCGGAGCTACAATCTGTTCCACATCCACAAATCTTACACAACGAGTCTTTTCAGCGTCTTGATAATGCAGATTGTTTACCTGTTGCTCATGTTAATTATGGCTCTGGTCTGCCTCGACAAAGCAGCTTTGAACGAGGCACTGTTCTGCACAGGGAAGGGAGATTCACTGTAATTGGCTCCCTGTGACTTCTGTAAAGATGCTAGCTGAACATGTGCTTTATCTGCTTGGCTCCATTAGCTTAATGGACCATTTGTAGCAGTGATGTGCTGAGGTGAGCACAGACGAGGTTTATGGAACAATTTTTCTGCCCTGCATCCCTCTGCTGCCATCACACTCAGATTGTAGTTTTTTTTCCCGCAAATGGTGAAAGGCAGCGAGCAGAGGCAGACTGATGATAAGGATATTCTGTCAGTGGTGTAGTGTGGCCGACGCAATTACAACAGACTAGGGTGCCAAGAAAATGACCCAGCTCGAGCCTGAGAAGCTACCCTCATAGATATTAGTCAGCAGTGATGGTATTTTTCCCAAAGTCGAGAGGAGCCGAGCTTCTCCTATTATTCAGGCTGCTTCTCTTGAGTGCGAGAGAAATCTTTGCCATGTTGCATTTACTGACTCTGTATCATGTTTTCACTTATTCTGCAGAGCCGGCTGCTGTAGTGGGCATAAAGTCAAGTCGGCTGAAGGAAAACAAAAGTGCATCTGGAAGCTCTTTACCTCCACTAAGCAGGTTATGGCTTCACCCCTGTCCGTTGCTTGGTTTGTGTGTCAGCAGGATTACACCCAAACTACTGGAGGGATCTCCATGAAACTTAGTGAAAGGATGAGACATGAGCCAAGAAAGAACTGATTCTGCTCCCTTTCTCTAACACTGCAATTTCCATGGAATAATTCATTAATCTAGATGAAAACATTCAGGCGTATTTAGAGGAGTAATACCTCTGAGTGTGGCTTGATTGAATTTAAGTAGCCTATTGGGTCTTGGCAGAGGTTTGTGCTCCACTAGAAATGAATGGACTGTCTTTCAAATAACAGCAATCAGTAGTTTCAGCCAATGCCACACACTGAGATATGTTCAATATGTGTTCCCGTGGCCTCCGGCAGCTGTTTGTGACGGTAGTAAAGGAGGAAGAAGTCAGGTAATAATATTACAGCAATGAATCAACATCAGCTGTTTGTTTCCCATTTCCCACCGACAAGCAGCATGTATTTTTTTATTTTAAACATACAAACCTTATCCATTTGTTATAAGTATTTTAGACATTGACACACCTCTAAAAAGCCTAAAGTACGTTTCCTAAATTCCAAATCATATCAGTATGATTGTGCAAGAGTGAGGAGGTATAACACATAATTGATCTTACTCAGATTAATTCAAATCACTCACTAGCGTTACAGTTCATCAGAAGATAGAAAAGGACAGCAATAAATAACATTTAAAAATCAATGTTGAAAGAAGTAATATATCTACATTTATATTCACCTGGTTTTTTAAATTAACCCTCACTTGGGAGAAAAATCTCTCCTAAAACTTAAAATAAATAATAATGTGAAATTAATTGTGATTATTTTTTGAATTGACTCATTTGATGAAAATGTTTGTCTTGATATCTGGCTCTCGCTCTCGATATCTGGGCTCTCGCCTTTCTCCAAAAATCAAGTTTGAAAGAATTTGATATGAGGCAAAAAATTAGTTTGTATATATTCAAATTAACGACCCCAACAGAAGTAGGTCAAACTGATAGTGAGCGCCTTCTGCTGGATCAGAGGACAAACTACTGATGACATTACTGATCTCATAGGGTATGAACTTTTATCCACTTGTTTGAATGAATGTCTGAATATTGAATAAAAAGCAACAGCCCTACTTAATATATTTTTAGTCCATATCACCCAGGCCTGCAGAGTCACTAAGCCACCAGAACACTAGACTGCATGCAGATAGAAAAAAATGGATGAGGCTGCAAACATGCACAGGAGGACGTTGGACATTTGGGCAAAATGCATAAGTGTGTGGTTGAGGACCTCAAATTGTTTTGGACATGTCATGATGTGGTAAACAACCCAGTGAGTAACAGTGACTCCAGACTGCTGCTCACTCTGTGGCTTTCCTGATGGCACACTGGCCACTGTGGCTGCCTGTAAGAATATAGGATAAACATCACATTAATAAGCAATGCCTGAAGACGTTATGCTTGTAATGGGAAAACCAAATGCCCCTTGTTTTCCTGCTTATAGCTGTTCCTGCTGCATTATAGTCGAGAGCTGCTGGAATGTGTCACTTGACGCCCTCTGAACAGACATTCAGCGCCACAGACGGAGGCAGCTGAGGGTTGAAGCAAATTAGCTGTTTCTCATTTTCACATTTATTGGTTTTCAAGATGCCAACTTTGCTTTTTCCGTGGATATGCCAGAGTTATATTTTTGCTTCTTTGTTTCACCCTTAGGGTGCTGTATAAAAGTTGTAATGCTGTATTAGCATTGCACTTAGCAGGGGAATAAATTAGCTTAAATTTATAAGGAATTGTGCATGGAAGGCGTTTTTATATTTCTTTGACACTGGGAGCCATTAAGTCATTTATTTGATCCGTGCATTGATATATTTTTATGTGATTCGTACATGTTTTGTCAAACAGTCCTGTTTGTGTAAAATATGTCAATGGTTTCATGTTGAATTTACATGAATCTTTTGTTAATGTCAATGTTATGAGGTTAACATCTATTTTAACATGCAATTCCTCAAATAATAAATAAATGGGCATTATATCAGCACATACACTAATTGTGTTGTGAGTAAATGGAGATAATCCCACTATCTTCATGGGCTTTAGCGGACCATTTTCACATGGTAGCAATTTCCACGGTAACATTAGTAATTTTATGTGACATTATACCCACTGGATCATATCTCTGTGAAATGGTCATACAGTTTACATCAACACAAAAGATTGCTTCATGCACTTTAGCATTGGATCGAGCATTTAGCACGAGATTACAGGATGCATCCCAGTGCATTTTACCTGTAGGTGTAAATGTCACTGTAAGTGTCTGATAGTGAAGTATGAAAAATGATTAGAGCTATCTCTGCAACTACAGGGTCTATATGAATAATTCTGCTTGTTTTCTGCAGAGGTGTAACACAACATTATGAAACAAGACATTTTTTAAGAGATGCCCCCTATGAAATCATGCAGTTGTAGCCCAACACATTCGAGCAATCCCTAGCACATCTGACAAATTGAACTGGCTTCATTTAGGTAACTGAAAGTAGACTGTATCATTAAATCCATGCAAGAAACCATGTAACGTTAGCAGCGTTGAGTTGTTTTACAGTAAGTCACAGTCTGTAACTGCTAGGTGGTAATAAACTTGGTCTGAAGCTAGAGCGCTGGTGAACCGAGGCTTTGTCAAAATACAGTGCAAGAAGCTAAGAATAATCAAGGAGCTACTCTCAGTATTGGCTGTGGGTGGTAAACAGCCTACTTTTCCTGCAACTTGGGCTTAACATCAATTATTTAGAAAGAGTATGCTTAGGTACAGAGCTCTGTGAGTTAGTTCACCTGAAAAATACGGAGTTAAGGCCTTAAGGAGGCCATGTCTGCAACCTACTGTTGTTTTATTGTTTGAGAACCAGTAAATGAATCATCTACCCAGATTAATCAATGATGTTTTTAATAATAATATCATTGCTTTTTTCCAGTCTCATCCAGAACATACTTGCTAGTTTGAGGTCTACAGGAACAGAGAGCCTTTTGACAAAAGGCAACAGTTTGTGAAACCTCGATGTATGTACATAGCCAGGAACATTATTTATCTTGGTTTTTATATTACCTTTGTTTCTTGGCAAAAAGTTGGGTAAATACGATTTTAGAGGCTTTGCCTTGAACAGGAAACATTTGTGGGGATCCAACTGAATCAAGTACAAAAATCATAATGCCATTGTATGTTAGTTCTCCAAAACGATGTGAATCCCACTCACTCTTTGTCCTCCATTTACAACTCTCTCCACCTTGTGTGGTTTTCGTTCAGTCTGACTTATTATGTTCTGTGAGTTCCGATTTCTGAAACGGTGTCAGGTCCTGCCGTGTCCCCTTGAGGATTCCGGGGGTCAGAGAAGCAGTGGAGCGTCCCCTCTGATCCAGAAAGGCGGCCCACCATGGGGATCTGACAGACTGACCTGGCTGGCAGCTATGATAGATACACTGGGACTGGTTTGACCCCTCTGGCTGACATCCACTAGCTCACTGTTGGCCCTGGTCATCAGCTCTTGGTTGAAGTGGAAGTTTGGGAATAGCATGGGGGGGCAGCAGCCATATATTCTGCTCCATTTCTGCTGGACTCCTGAATCACCTCTTTTGGGTGCCAGAAACAATGGCTGCTTTGAGGGTTTAAAAGGGCTCACGCATCTCTGTGCTCAATGGCCACAGAAAAACAATATGTCCTTTCCAATTCTGTGCATCCAAGGGCGAAATGACCAATAAGCAGAAAAAAGAACATAGTGTTGGAATACACTGTAAGGCTAAACCTGACCTCAATTACAGCCATCGTGGAACACGGAGAAGCAGAAGACCAAGAGATTTTACTCCAACATGTCATTGAACCCTCTATTGTTTGTTTTACCTGTTTAAATGTTTACTAGAACTTTCCTATTGACTTTTTTATCACACTGCCTGTGTGTGTTGTGATCTATGTGTGTCCATGTTAGTGCATGTGAGTCTTTCCTTATGAAACCGTCAATCCTCCAAAAGTTAAAAGCACAGGCTGTTGGAACTTGACACTGATGTTGGCTATCACAAATCCAACATCTCTGACAAATTTTGAGCTTTGAGTTCAGGAAACTCCAGCTAATTTATTTCTACTGACAAAACACAGGCTACAGTCATACTGTGAATTGTTGTTTGACAAATTATTATTGATGTCTGGGGACACATTTGGTGTTATTATTGTTGGGGAGATTGAAAACAAACAGGACCTTCTTATACTTGGTTCCCACAACTGAAAATGTCTGAGAATGTCTGCCTGGCTAGTGAAAGTTTAAGGGTCAATTTAGGTTCAAATTCACATAAACTGTGTTACGACATCATATCATTGAAAAAATTGTTGCAGAGGGTTACTTCATTCCGACCTGCATGATGCAGAAAAGCACCCCATGTCTTCATTTCAAGAAGATGTGACTGTAACAATACATTATTCATTCACTCATGAAAAACCCTGAGCAGATTTGTTTCAAACCCAAACACGTTCCTGCAGCTTTGGCCAAACTTTGCTGGCGTCTAGTCGTAGAACTCAAAAGTGATTGATTTTAAAGTTTCTTTTTTTTCTCTTGTACAAGACTGTAAAGTTTTAACAAATCTTTGGCCTTTGACCAGTTTTTTTTCATAGATTCATTTCAAAGAACCCTTTTTATATCCTGTCATGGACTCTACCATCATTTCTGCCAATCTGCTGGATATATATCTCCTCACTCTCAGAGGGAAACTGGGAATGTTGTTACGTAACATTAGCTTCTAAACTAAACAACTTGTATTCCTCCCTCCTTACGCTTGGAAAGTGCTTATTAATTACATGTGTTGGCCTTAAATAAAAAAAACAGCACTTGGACAAACATCGGTGTGGTGAGAACAATCTAAACTGAAAGTAAACATCTTCGGGAGAAATGTACTTGTTTGTTTTGGTTTGGTCAGTGTCCCATCCAATAATATGGAGGAGGCTACATGGTGAAATTCAAGATTCTCTCACTTTTTAGGGACCATCACTTTGTCCATATTTATATACAGTCAATGGTTCAATGCCTGAAACTCCTTTCTAGAGACATGGTTAACCACTGAACCTCCGGGTCGCCCCTGAGCCAGTATCTTCAAAAGTTGTTTTTGTATAAAGGTCTTTCTTTTTATTTTAACTTGGAAGTAATTTGAGACTAAAAGAAGAGACCCATATAGATCCTCACATAACAAAAAAAAATAGTAATTTATTCTCCCATTACTGACATGAATTCTTTGTTTGTGCATGTGCAGAACATTACAGCTGAATTCAATGGATGCTTTATGCATTGCATAGATTATAGAGTCCTGCTCTCATCTCAGAGAGAATCTACCGCTGCCTCTTTCATCCTCGTCCACCTCTTTGTCTTCTGTCCCCTTGACAACCACTTTCTGCTCTGAAGGACAAGGTAAAAATGATTGAAAATTCGAACGTAGCTTTTCTGCAGCGTGTATTCAGGCATGCTGGACACCCACTGGTTGGTCAAGAGTTCTGTTCTGCGGCGGACTCCCACCTGCTGTCAGTGCCAGAAACACTTGAAAAATCTTATAGGAAATGATACAGAGAGGCTTTTTGACACTTAAGGAAACACTCCCTCCACCACAGGGGCTCAAACACCCCGAGATACCCAAATTTGTTTTTTCTGCACACTTCATCTCACACATGCACTAACTGAAAGCATTGATTCACCCGCTGCCCCTTCTTTTGTACAGTTAATTTAATTTAAGAATAATTACTGAATGTATTGGTGTGAAAATAGATCTAAACGTAAACAATGGGAACACATCAAAATACAGAGAAGTGATGTGCACGTGTTGCTAAGTCAGGCAGAGTCACAGTCTGGTGATCTGAAATATGAAAAATCTATCGGGTCATAAATTGAGCTTTCACACTCGATATTGATGTTTTATTTGCCATTAGCTCTCAGGCTATAATTAGAAAACTAAACCCAGTCACACTACATGACAGCAACAGCAATTGTCTTGTTTTCTTCTGCTTAATTTAAAACAACCATTAATACAAATTTTAAATTAATTTCAACTGACACATACTTCTGTTTTTTCTTTGGGAGTAAATCAATGCACACATATGGTTAGGTCTTATTATTACAGGGTCATGACAAAATAAATATTCCCCAATCTGTATGACCTGTACCTTCTGCTAATATTTCCGTTCGATGTTATTCTGCTGGGTGACTTGTGTAATAAGGCAAAAAGAAATAAATATCTAGAAGCCTGCGTAGTTTTAAAGGCGTAGATCCATGTTAACCTTCACCAAGGAGGAAATGTTTTCAATGGTGTTTGTTTATTATGACTGTGGCTGAAGGGATCATGTTTTCAGGTTGTCTAATTCTTTAGATCACGATATCTCGGGAACACCTTGAAGGAATTTCTTCAAATTGGTACAAATGTTCACTTCGACTCACAGACTAACTGAATAGATTTGGTTGACACACAAACCACCGAGCCTATTTCCATGAAAGAACCCAGAACATTTTGGAGTGGAACCCGAATAATCTCTTACATGGAGAGATATGGCGTCTAATTTGTAATATTTTTTTTGTGTGATCATTTTTTGATGATGGGGTTGGAATAATAGCAATCCATCCAAATCCATCCAAATGAAGTGATTCAGGTAGTAATAGATTTTCTTGCCATTAGCTTAGCATAAAACCATAGGTATTTAGCTGCCTGGCATCATATAGCAAAATCCTGAGCCATTGCTGGAAACATTTCATTTTTTATTGTGTCGGTATTTACTGCATTGAGCTCATGTAGTTTCTGTGCATTTCAAAGTATTTCTTATAATGTACAGGCTTAAAATATGGTAGGGATTTGCCTTTAAAAATAAAATAGAGCAAAACTGATACATTTTACTTCAGGTCCTCACATTTCCAGGAAAAAAACTGAAATAGAAAATACAGATCAGTGCAAAATGGCAGCTCCAGCCCTTACGTAAAGTAACAAGGCCTCAAGGATGTGACCTCTGTGCTAAAAGAAAGGATCAATAAAAATGTAGGCAGGAAGCAGTCTGTGTCTGAACAGAGCTGTGAAGGTCTTATCCTCTGTGCTGCTGTGTATTTATTCCCTGCCTGAGATAACATCAACCATGCTGTCATTCTGTCTGCCTTCTCTAATTCTCACTTCCCACGTTCTGGAAGCAATCCAAAGCACAAATAATGCTCTAATCTAGAAATGCCCATGTGAAAGGTTTCTGGAATATCCACTGCAGAAATGAATACGACACCTGCACTGAACCAGCTATTAATATCAATGTATAAGCTACAATTAGACTAATTTATATTATCAGACAAAAGAGTTATCTGTTTGTTAACAGCAGGTTCAGATATAAACTTTATTCGGAAGTCATAATTTATAATTTCTCTTCTGTTTGTTAAATTGAACTCTTAACTTCTGCTGCTGGTACTACACGTCTTCAGGGATGATTGTTATTAGCATGGGTGGGCAATTTGTTAATGGACTGTAGAAAGAGCAGATTAGTTCATTGACGTTCCTTATTCGCTCTCCTGAAATCGATTATCCTCTCTCTTGAATTAAACTATCACCTGCTTGTCAGACGTGTCGGGTATAGGTGGAGGAAATAAAGTGGGATTAGAAGTACTGTGTGTGGGTGTGAGTAGACACACACTTCCATACCAACATTTCTAAATATAAATACCCAAAAATACATATAATATATGCGTATGTTTATGTATGTGCGTTTAAGTGTATGTGTTTATGTTTGTGTATATAAATGTTTATATGTTTTTGTAAGTATTTGTATATGTTTGTGTTTTCATGTGAATATATGTATTTATGGAGGCTATATGGAGAACTATAGTTGTAGATCTATCAAAATGTTTGTGTATGTATGTATGTTTGTGTGTGTATATATATATATATATATATATATATATATATATATATATATATATATATATATATATATATATACATGTGTATATGTGTAGGTATGCATGTATATATTTATATAAATTGGGAAATGAGGGTAACAGTTATTAACAGTTGGAACAAATTTGAACAAACTGAGAGAAACTGTGAAGCTGTTTTTCAGCTAATTACAGAAGTGCAATCAGGATCTGAAATCTGGATGAACATGAGATATGACCTCATTCTGTTCCTCACTGAAACATTTTAATTAGTCTGGGTTCAGGCAATATTTGCTTAAGACTTGGGTCATTAAGATTTTCTACGTAATTAATCTCATGTAATGTAGGCCTTTTTTTGGGGGGAGATGACATTTGCTTTTTGTCATTTCCAGCCATGGAGGGCCATAAAGATTGACATTTGAGCATCTGTGATGCTCTGGGCAGTGATGGAGTGGAGCCATTTGTCTCTGACTGCAGGGACAGTTCACAGCCTCAGCCTCTTCCACCTCTCATACGTCTCTACAGTATAAACTGTACACGTTTCACCCACTGTCCTCTGAACGACAGCAAACATTGTTTTAATAGGTGCTGCGAAAGGGCAACCTGTGTGTTTACACGTGTTACACGAGTGAGGTCGCAGCGAATGGATCCATGGATCAATGTCAAAACCACATCACAGTTTAACCTGAGACACCACTGTTGAGTTTTTCCATTTACAACTGACCTTCCATCTCATTTTATGATTGATTTGTTTTAATAATAATAAACCAGGTTTATATAACTATAGTGATTATTTCAAACCAAAACACAATGTCCCCCTAAACTTAAACAAATAATTTGTACATCTAAACCATCATGTTGTCACAATGTGTTAATGTAGGCCCAACAAACAGTGTCGGTTGGATCTGAAAATGTTTGTATATGTAATTCTGGAGGCACATTTTTCACGTCTACATCAACTTGTATACATTTTTCATTTGTCTCTCATCATATTCACCAGCTGACTGAACTGAGCCATTGTCTCCAGAGAGGAAGGCGGAGAATTTCCAAAAGGCTTCCTTAATTATTATTTAAGCCTGAGCTACATCCCCTTTGTGTGTCGAGGGGGAGCTGGAGACAATCACACATTCAAAAGCAGTCGGAGCAGTTGTCAAAACCAGACAATGAAATGAAACAAAGATAATGAATATTTAGGGGATGATGAGACGAGGTGGTTGTGCCAAATACATTAAAATCAATAAAACAAAACTAGGTCCAAACTAACTTATCTAAAGTCTTCTGTTATGTTTATTTTACGTAAGATAAGAGACACGACAGTCTCAAAGTATTCTATTGTTGTCTCTCCTCAAAAAGTTTCACTATTGTGTCCATATCCTTGAGTTTTCAGAAGACATGCACACATATTCATTAAATTAACGCAGTATGGACAAAAGCGAATTACACACAAAGACCGACTCACTCTTCTACAAAGAAACTTCACCCAAACAATACATTAGATGGACTGCTGGGGTGCCAGGCAATGAGCCAGTTAACACCAGGGGCCTCATTTATAAAACAGTGCGTTGGAGTCATACGAAAAGTGTACGTGTGCACAAAATCCCCAAATGGCGTACGCAGGGTTCACTTTATGAATCACAGTCGGCCTGGAAATATTCATACTTGGATCCGCCCTCTACACGCCCACATTGAACCATAAATGGTCAATGCAAAGCACCTCATGAATATTAAATTCTCCTGCTGACAAAGGGTTTTCCACGGTGAGTCACGGCATCAAGCGATGAGAAGAGGGTTGTGATGTCACTAATAAAGAAATTACACTGATACACTGCTGCTGATGTTAATACAGTGTGTGGGAGTGAGGACGATAGAGAGAACGGAGCCTGAAATAATACAAAT
This sequence comes from Limanda limanda, assembly GCF_963576545.1. Lineage (NCBI taxonomy): Eukaryota > Metazoa > Chordata > Actinopteri > Pleuronectiformes > Pleuronectidae > Limanda > Limanda limanda. Next base: position 6,208,331 of record NC_083651.1, read on the forward strand.
AATTGAAAGGTGGAGGCTTCACACTTTATTATGGCTTCACTCTATCAGAATGTGAGGGAACTTGTTATGTCGCCTGTTGGTATTCATCCAAAACAGCAGGATTATTAAATCCAGAGATAGCTGTCATGTCCCCAATCTATAGGATTTAAAAAAATTACATTGTTTAAATGGTTAAAAGAGGCTCAACATAGAAGGTTAATATTATACAGTGTTATTCACCACACACATACCTGTCGGGTAATAAACCGACAGGTATGGTGAGTATTGTGTTTGTACTGGGATGGTTCGGTTCCCTCGTTGATCTGTGTAATACTGGACTCAGTTCAGATCTATAGATTCTATACCAGCTGATCAGTCATCACAGAACCTTTGTTTCCTCCTCATCCTTCCATTCGTGTGCATCCATCACTCAGCATTAAGCACTAGTGTCACCGCAGTATTTATATATTTAGAGCCATCGGACCAATTGCTTCACACATCAGTGGATCCTAACCTCTGCTCTGGGATATTATTTGGAAATAAAAGTTTGAATAGTTTCTTTATTTTATGTGAGTGATCTCCAGTGCGCTCTGTGCCCCTTATGGCACAGTCACATTCACTGCAGCAACATTACACACACTCGTCCTGGATGATACACACACAGTGTTAACAGATATCATTAGAAACTATCAATGAATCAGCTCTGTAACTCTGCTTTTTATCTGAACTTAATTTAAGTTGTTTCATATCTTTTTCGATTGAAGGTTCTTAAGGAACAGTTACGTCGCGCTAGCACAAGTAACGCTGTTGGTTTTAATCTTAATGATGATGTGGATCAATAATCTGCTTCAGTTCACCAGCTCATGTTTGCATCTTCATTTTCCCGTCTCCAAAGTATTCATAAGCATGGGTCAGAAGTTTGCGTGAGAAGTGGGGTAGGCAAGTTTTTCCGGCTCCATCTTGTGTGCGTACGCAACGGTTATAGATCAGGCATTGGAAATCTTGTCGTCTTGCCAGTGTTGCATGATTCAAAATAAAATTAATTGCTTTTGCACATTATAGACATGTCTTTTTGCGCTCCGACACCCAGCAGCCCAATGTGTCAATGACACCTTGTGTCATTACACCTTGCACTGGAAAAAGATGCAGTGTCATCGTCTAGACTGCAGAAATTGGTGTCATCTTTAGTTGTTAATGTGTGTTAACGTGCATGTAAATAAAGTTTTTAAAAATAGATAGTAATAGACTTGACTCTTTTGTATCACATGTGCAAGCTCGATGAAACACGAACTCTGAAGACAACTTGTCAACCAAACAATAGAAACTACAAAACAGATATTTATTTATGTTAATATTTTCTTTTTTCGGTAAAAGTTGGTGCTTGGCGATTTTTCATTTTTTTTCAAAAACAGATATAAATTTGAAAAATCGTTTTGAGAGTTGTCGTGTATTTTTATCTCCACCCGGTGTCAGGCTGGTGGAGGGATGGTTGATATAAACACATAGAATGGAAGGAGAAAAAAAGCCCCGGCTGTTGTCGGCAGGAAATGACTTGCCACAACTGTCTGCCCTGCACCAATGATTAATGTCCCAGGATATCACCGAGCCGCGCGATGAATCTTCATTTCATGAGAGGGGGGGGGGGGGGCCTTCATGACTGTGCAGTGCTCGAGCTCTCCGGCTTTTTACATAAGACCCAAACAAACTGCATTATTGGGAGAGGGCTGGTCTGGTCTTTCCCTCCATGTGTTGTGATATTAACAATTTAACACTGTTTTGTCCTCCCGGCTCTCACTGTTTATCTTTCTCTTTAATCAGAGTACACGGCATGTCACTGATAGCGGCCAAAGTTGGCAAGCGCAGGCCGAACAACATTCAATATTTCATCAAACCCAGATGAAAAAAGCACCAGCCTGTGTACAACAGGAGATCTGAGAGCTGAGTTCGTCAGCACCTGGAATCCAGACAAAATACATTTTTAAATCTAAATGTAGAGAAGTAAAGCTCTTATAGTGACTGTTAGTTAGAGCCTGACTGATTCATATACACAGACATATCTCTAGTACCATTTATGTTTGCAGAGATGAAAACTTTTACTTTGCAGTATACGTTATTTAGAGATGATGTGCATTTTCTTCATTCAAGTTATAAATACAAGTGCAGTGGTCTCAAGCTGACTGAATGGGCTGTTAGTTGGTGTGAGGCGATGCTGGTTGCAGTTTTTCCTTCTGTACCTGTAAAAGTGACCTGCAGGGATTGAGCTGTAGAAGTCCCTCTGTGCATGGAACCCAGAGGGGGAGAATCAGGTGACGTTGCAGTGACCAACGCCCCTGCCTCACAGCGCTGGTTGCCTCTTTCCTCTAAGTTTATTAATATTTAAACCGTACAAATTTAGCACTGCACTTAACAATACACATGCTGAGTGTGAAGCCGATAAGATGAACAGTTCTCTAGATATGCGGGATACAGACAGACAGAGATTAGATGGATTTTATTTCATTCAACCACCAAACAATACAACTTAAATTCAAACGCAAAAACTTGAATGAAAAGTAGCAGAAAGAAGAATAATCTTTTATAATCTGCCGCTGTTTTAATGAACAAATAACTCAATAATATACATATTGGCCAATAAGTCAGTATCAGAAATTGTATCCTTCCTAATATCGGTATTGGCATTGGCCTCTTCTGTTTAATAAAAATTTAATTGATTTATATATTATAGTCCAATAAATGGAAATCTGTGGTTTTCAGAAAGGTACAGAAACCCGTAAGTGCCACCTTTACAAAATGTATGAATAATAATAACATTAATCACTGAGTGTTAATTGATATGCATGACACTACAGCAAAGTGTAAAACATGGGAAACAAAATTCGAACCTCAGTTAAAACATTAGTGACATCGAATCCATTATGTGAAGTTCATCCAATTTAGTATGTCAAATGCCTCTTCATGCTTTTCCCTGTTTCTCCAGGGAATTTCTTTTAATCTCCGCCGTGTATGTTGTGCACAGAGCGACTGCCAAAGTACAAGCCGAGCGTGTTGTTTGTTTTTTTATCAGTAAAACGTGAAAGTGGACAGCACACAGTCCCGTGGCTCTCTACGCTTGTTCGAATTACAGAGAAAGTTTCAAAGACGGGGTTGGTGCCTCTATTGATGAAAAATTCACAAACACTCGGCCTGTGGCGTCTGTACATTCCTGTCTATTAAGGCGGCTGCAGCCGGAGAGATTGGCAAGTCTGCCGCTTTGACTGTGGATTTCTCCCTGTGTGATTGAGCGCTGATGTAAGATGGCAATTGAAGAATGGAGCCTTTGCTCGTTGAAAGCTTTAGATTTGCTTTGGAATCAGATTGCGCTTTCAGCACATTATCCTCTGATAAAACAGAAATATACTACCCAACACAGAGCATGTACAGAAAGGTATATCAACAGGAGCTGCTGCAGAACAAGTTGTCATTTATTTTTTGTGCTTTAAAGTAGAAATCAAATCTGTTTTGTGAACGTTAAAAGGACTCTCGCACCGTGAGGGCTCTTGAACTCGTATTTCATGCATGAAATACTGTGTTCAAAGCAGTTTTTCTTCTTTTCTTTTGTGTGTTGTTTCTTTTGGAATCAATGCGGAACAAAACAGCGTGTCATTGTGAAATCACCACCAGTGCCTGCACACAAGAGTTTTCTATTTGATGTGACCATTGTCGCTGGGTGCTGTCCCAGGGAATATCGCTATTTGTTGCATGGATCGAGACTGAGGCTCTGAATCGCTCTTGTTTCTTGTTCGAAGGTTGCATCATGCGTGCCATTCATCACAGCATTTCTGCATCAGCCTTAAAGTGGAAATGAACAATGGTGGAATTACAGAAACGGCGAGACTGGACTCTGAGGTAAAACGGTCAGATTTGTCAAACTGAAGAATAGTGTTGGCAGACAAAGATGTCATGAAACACTTCCTGTGCAGTGGTGCAATGGCACCACAACAGGTTTAAGTTATAGGAAGAATAAAGTCTAAACATAGCTCGGTATATAAACTTTATATACGTACGTGTCTGTGCGGCTCCAGAAGAGGCCATCAAAAGACTCATCAAGCTGAAATGTGGCGTCCATGCAGATTTTTGAAGGAGCGCTTGTTTCGAAGCATCGGTCCAATTTCCCCTCAGAATGAGTTCGAACTGGATTTTTCCGCTCGTGATTTACATCCAGTGACAACGTTCGGCAGCAGCACAGGAATAGTTTGCCCTTTATGAGGGAGGCTTGAAGTGGAGGGGTGCCGGATAATAAATGTGTTGAGCTTAATGATTTTTTCCAGCTGAGTTTGTCGCCCATCTAAGACCAATTAATGTTGCATTTTACAAGAATAACCACAACCTCTACCTACACTTTACTCCTGTTGCAAATATCAACGTTTTAGCACACCATGCATTTTTTATGTAAAAGTATTTCTCTCTTTGATGCAATGGAGTTAGAGATATAAAGCACTATATATATACACACACACACATACATATATATATATATATATATATATATATATATATATATATATATATATTTTAGACACAACATTAAAGGTGGAATAGGAAAATCTAATCTGAGGCACTTTTGTCAGATTCAGTGAATATCTCCTCACGGTCCATTTGCTGTCCGATCTGTATGAGTGCTTTAAAAAGTCCAACTCTCTCTCGCAAAACACTGGCTCTGTAAATGGAAAACAAATAAAGTGGCTTGGAATGACTGTTCCATGCAATCAGGAGAAGAAGCAGAAAGAGGCAGTGGGACTGAGGGATGATAAATCTGCCTTGTGTGTTCGGAGAGGGTCAATTTAAGGATAAGAGCAGTTTGTCCTGTGGAATTGTAAGGAACAGACCGGATCTAAGTTCGGAAGGAAGCAACATCACAGCCATATATTCAATTCAATCTGTACACAGTGCAACATCCTGTGTCATTAAACCTCGATTAGAGTGGAGAAAAACTACCAAAAAAAATTGAGAAACCTCAGGAAACTCAGTGTCCTCAGCTGCGGGAAACCGTCTCTCGATGTTGCACCTGCAGCTTTAGCCACAGCTTGCGGTCTGATTGTTTCTCACGGTATGTGATTGGGTTTTATAGTCATCAAGAACTTCTCCAGTAATTTCTGTGACATTTTGCACAGGGATGGGGCATGACCTGAGGAAGAACCCATGAAATCAAATGAAATATGGTTTAATTTAGGAACTGTCTGGTCTTGGTGGAGGTATGAGCTCTGAGTGTCATTCTAGGTTTGACCGGAACAGTCAGGAACCGTATATAAGGGACATGCTGCAAAATATTTCTCCGTACATTGTGAAGGATTGATGGCCGAGAAGATATAAAGCAGGTTTTCTTGCACAGTGGGATTTTTTGGCTCCGTGTTTTAGAGTCTTTATTTATTAGTGCCACAATTACGCAGAATCGTCTCAGCAAAGGAAGAACCCTTTAAACTCTGGGGTGGATCCAGATCACAGGGCAGATGCAGGATTTCTTTCTTTCACTTTTTTTGACATTGTGAGATATTTTAACGTTTGTTTTTATTTGAAAAATAAAGTATGAAATTTGAATGGAGCAAGGACACTTTGGAATGCAGACAGAAGGAGCCGGGGATCGAACCATCGACCTTCTGATTAGTGGAGGACCCACTCTACCTTTATCTTATGCCAACAAATAGCTCTTACTCATTTTTTAAGCTGATACAAACTAATTGACTCAAGTGTCGTTGCCTTGGCGATGAGCGTCCACGGATTTGAGCGAGCAGATCTTCGGAAGCGGTGCTGAAGTGAGGCCTGCGTTTGTTTTGCTGCGGTTTTGAAAATATTCTCCATCGTTTCTTTCTCCACCCTTTTAAAAAACTGGTCGTACTGTTGCTTTCCAAAAGCTCATGTGTTCCCGCCGTTTTTAGATTTGCTCAATAAACAAACCCATTATTTTTTTCAGTTTACAAGCCCTGGAAACGAGTGTGAATCCAGATTATACCAAATTAAACAGACTGTTGGTGTAATCACAGCCTCACAGACACTGCAGTCAAACAGCAAAGTTATCCGGTGTTCATGGAGCAATAAGCTATAATACTTCACTGTTTGCGGCAGCTGCCTCAGTAAAATACAGCACTGACCAGCCGAGGAGATATTCTCCATTGGAGTTGTTTTTCTCAACATCTCTTAAAAGGAAGTCCTCGAATGGACGAAATCATTTTTTATTTCTTTGCCTCGACTTAAATTATTTAGCTACATTTCTTTAGACATGCTGTGCCTCTGCTTGTTACAGTAAATCCATGAATGATTAAAAACAATACATTAATTATGGCGTTCTATTTTTAATCCCTCAGTTAGTCGACCTGTTCAGATCACTGAAACGCACATGGTGGAGTGTGTCATCGCACCTGAAGAAACCACACAAAGGAAACATTTCAGCCCCTGAACGATGATCTGAATGTCTCAGCGAAGCTCCCAGGTCCGTCTTCCTGTTGCGAACGCTTTGTCCTTGGAAGCAGAAGTTTGAGGAGAATGGCTGTTAATTCGGGGTCTGCATGTTAGAGGAGCGCTGCGTTAACATCCCCCAGTGGAGGAAAGTAATTGCATTTCAGGGACTGAAAACACAGAAGAGCGTCCATCCAAACACAAATGCACGGCCATAAATCCTCTAACAACTACAAGGTCCACACTCAAGGGGAAATCAATTACCATGCTTACATCCACACACACAATGTTGTCGTTGTCCTTGTGGGTGAGCCTGGCACGGACTTCACTGTGGGATAATGCCACTGAAATTGATTTTTTTAGGTTTTTGTTTTCTTCAATCTCTCTTGGTCGGACTGTAATGCGAAGAACAAAATCGATGCTTCGTCATTATCTCGATGAGTAACCAAAAAAAGCAGATGATTAATTTTTTTTCTTTAGGAATGAATAAAGCAATGCACAGCAGAGAGATTTCACAGCACAGATTCGTGCTGTGCTTTTTTTTTTCTCAGTGAAGGGTATCTGTCGAAGAGGAGGATTCATAAACGTGAGACTCAGAGATGTTCAGGTGACACTGTGATCTCGGTTTTAAATTATAGACTAGCACATGGCTCATCCTCTCACATGTGTCTCTGTTACTCAGAACGGCAAATTAGTCTCACGTGCATATCTGCCATCACGTCGAGAAGCTTTAATTTGAGGAACAGTTTTCCAGTGTCAGTTTAAACTGTAAAATGTGGCATTTTTGGAATACACGCATTTGAATTAATTCAGTTTTGTTTTAAGGTAAAACAATTTTTTTCAGTTTGTTTGTTTCAGTCTGTACGTTAATCAATCTGAGATGACAGAGTGAGATAAATGAGACTAGCTTCAGATGTTTTCCAGAAATTTGAGACCTTGAGACCTTATGAGGATACAGCGACCAAGTGCGTGAGACTGGAAGCATACGAACATCATCATGAACAAGAAGAGACGTAAACATACAGGACGTTACTTGGAAAAAACAAAGGATTCCAGAGCTTCCGGTGAACATAGGTTAAATGATAAACTTCATAAAAGTATACATTCCTTGAGTAAAATTTTGGACCATTGATGACACCGTAAAAATGCTTTTACCAAATTGTGTCTAGTGAACGTGAAGGGAGGTGCAGATGATGCAATTTACATTTGTTGGTACTAATGCTTTTCTAGTTGGTGGTTGAACACACAACTACAGAGGAAGAAAAAGCTGCAAAAATTGATTTAAAATAATCAAAAATTGATTTTGTTTTTTCCGTTGAGGAACAGTCATGTCAATACAATGTTTGTTTAGGAGCTTTTCCTGGATTCACTTGTTTGATCAAATTACTCTTTGGATGGGATGTAAGTAGACACAGATAAATCCAAGAACACTCCAAGGCACATTCCTTTTAAAGAATTAGAAGGGTTTTATTACATGATAATATTAAAGCCAAACTATGAATGTTAATGTGTGGATGTAAATATTTCGTTACTTTCAGAAGCAAACAAACTCCACAGGATTTATTTTAATTACTGGCTTTGGTTTTCGCCTCACAGAGAAACATCATATTTTTTTTCCCCTTAGTGATAAGATTACCGCAGAAATTGGGGAAGACCTAGTTTCATTATTATCCTTAACACCAAGGCAGTAGTAATGAAGTTATCACTGGGAGGGACCAAAATCTCACAACTCATTATTAACACACAAGAGGAATTTGTATGTATCTTGTTAAAACAATGTTTAATACTGTATTGTAAGTATAATGTGTGCTTGGTTGTATGAGCATGTTTATGTGTATTTTGTAAAAGTTAATATATTCATTTTTTATATTATAAAAAAAACAATTACATACGTTTAGCAAATTATATACAATATACATACATATCATTAAATAAGCTGGTATACTTTAGACTTAAGACACAAGACAGTAAACACTTTAGGGCCCACAATGTTTAACATTTTATTGTGTCTTAAACAATGAACAGAAATATATGCATTGCTATAGATCTATTGAGACAAGTACAGTTATTTTAAGCAAACAGTTTAGCAAATTAGTTTTATATGATTCTATACTATCCATAACACTTTCATACCAACCTGCTTTACTTAATTGAAACGCTAACGCTTGGAGAGACAGCGGGACAGGGGCACAGCGATTTAAATATGCCACATGCTAATGTAAAGTGACAATTTAAGGATAAGCAGGGAAATGTGAAGAAGCAGTCTTCCTCTCCATGACTGCCAGACCTGGTGCAGATTTGATTGGGATTTATTGGAAGTGAAGGCCGGAGACTGGTGGCAAAATTAAGTGCAGGACAGAAACTTCTACCAGTGATGGTGAGATAGTAGCAGGAGACTTGTTCTGCATGTTACTGCAAATTAAAGGAGGTACCCGTCTACCCAGATTGAAAATTCCTCCACCAACCAGCTAGGAAAAATCATTTCACCTCACTGCTCCATCAGCTGATTCCGACCCTGAGTGTAGCACTTGGTAATCATGGTTATTTCTAACTGTGAATTAAAAATAGTGAACTGTATAACTAGCACAATATAATTAATAAATGTTCACTCAAATCAGGTCTTACTTAATGAAAATCTTCTTGTGGAACTGAAACTGTGAAAGTGAGAAAGTGTCTTTTAGGTCAAACACGGTTTTGGTAAAAGAGAACAGAGCTGTTCTTCTGGGTCGCTGCATTTATGAACAGTTCTGTTCTCACTTGAGAGACGCTTATTACAGTAATGAGCCAAACAGAGACACTGATTTACATCAGACACAAACCCACCTTGAAGCCTTAAAAAGGCAGTAAAAAGAGGAATGCTGCTGTTGTCGGGCTGCACTGATGAGGGCGGCAGCAGATCCTGCGCTCAGAGATGAAAGAGAACAAAGTACCAAACAGGCAACTTTGTTTTTGATTAAAGAGAGAATGAAACTCCAGTAATCTGTGAAATAACTTGTCCGGGTCATTAATAAAACATGTGAATTAGCTAGATGAAAAGAAAAGAGCGTATACAGTATGGTGTGGAGCTAAGAAAGCCCACATGAATAAAGGCACATTACAGTTTTATTGTTCTCTGCCCTGAAGCAGCTTCACAGAGAAAGCCACGGCGTTCTTTTGCAGACAGAGGAGTCCAACATTCAGCTCCACGCTACTGGAAGGAAGCTAATATTAACACAAGGCTAACAGTTTTCTTTCTTTAAATGCTATCGAAATTAAAACATGAATCCATAGTTCACATAATTTATTATTATTTTTCACCTCTGCCTTTGTTCTTTTTTTGGTATGTTTGTAAGAATGAACACACAATGAAACATTGGACTATGGGTGCAGAGAAACCCCCTGTGTCTGTTTCGTTATTTTATCTGAATAACTCATAAAAATTGTTGGATCTTAATAAAAATCTGAATCTATAGTGAATTTAAATGTGGTTTCAAAGTGAAACTGATGGGCCTTGCGCTCTTTTAAGAGACACTGTAGTTCATATAGCTGCTCATGATAACAACTGAGCAGATTTCCATGAAACCTGGTGGAAGGATGCGGTATGGGTCGAGGGGGTTGATGTTCCGTTCACTTAAATATGGTAAGATTGGGTGTTATTCAACATTTTCTAACCCTAATTCCTGGATCTTGATTTAACAAAAGCAGCCAAATTGACGGACCTGACATGAGTGTGGGAAATCTGGTGCAGCTTGATCGAATTCAAAGGGTCTATTATGTGCTCTACTGAAGGGCAGTGTAATCCAATTATTATTTTCTAATTCAAATGAAAAAAGATTTAATTTATATAAAGACACAGGGTTACAGATTGTATTGAATCACATCTTTCGCATTTAACTCTCTTATCTTGAGAACATATTTATAAAACAATTATGCAATAGTGGTGCAACGGAGGAACATTGCATGCTTTTTTACTTTATAATATAATAATCTCTTCTTTTATTCTTTCCTTATTTAATTGACAATCCAAAATAACAAATATATTTTACTATGAATCTACCATAAAACCGAAAGTGTTTTTTCCCCCCATTCCCTGTTCTAAGTACTGAAAACAAACTGATTGTTTTGGTATCAGATTAATAAACAAATACATATTTTTATTTTCTGATTTGGGAATTTTGAAAATCCTCACTTCCAAAATATTTAATACAAATAGAAAATTAAACCCCAACCTGAGCCCATGACAGACTTTAAGTTTCCAGACTGTGGCTGTCAAACGTCAAAACTGCAACAATCCCTCACAGGAGCTGGATGCTGGATGTGATGCCACCCAGGTGATGCACCCGACAGAAACAACAGATTATGGGCTGCTATTTTGGGTTTGCAGTACCTGGTGCACCGAGGGCATGCTGATGCCCTTCAGGAGCGTGTGTAGCTGCAGGGTTAGGGTTCGTATGCAGGGCGGGATGAGAAAGACGCCATTGACTGTGCAATCACTTTGAAAAGCTTCAGACAACATGAATGTGTCCTGACAATCTGGTGAGGAAGCAAAAAATCTGAACCAGATTTTCTTTATAAGTAATCATAGACGTTCTGATACCATTTTTTCCTTCCTGATTTACTGTTAAACTGAACTTGGACTTTGCATATTGGCTGATACCAAATACGGATCAGGTTCTACTGCATTACAACAACACAAAACAACAGCTATGTGCTACTAACTGTCATTTTTGTGTTAGCTGCCTTTTGTTAAATCCTTTAAAAAACAAATACACACAGATAATAAATACCATAGAACTTCTTTAGTTATTAGATTTACCATTCAGAACTGGACAATAATATATATAAATATATCCAGGAACACACACCATTGTGCAGCAACATTTTATAATAAATAAATAAGGCTGTTTTTAAGTTTTAAAAAGTAGAAGAACTGTGTAAAACAGTGTAAGAGCAACTTCTCTCTCCCTAAATGTGCTGTACCTGAAGACAACTGTTAAAATGCACTTTCGAAAAATAAAATGTATTTGTATCTTTCACAGTATCTTTATGAAACTGTACCTTGGCTCTAAATGTTGCATTTATCAGCAAAATCCTACATTTTCAACACCTGACAGTGGCTGGTCCTCCCTGATGTTGAATTGTTTGTCATCCGTTTTGCTTTGGTTTGTGTAATGTCTGCTTCACTACCAGGAAATCTTCTTCTTCTCCGCTGCTCTAAAAACAGTGACAGCCCAGCAAAACTGTTTCTGAAACGACAGAAGAGAATTTCCATGAAAAGAAAGTTGCAGTTTTTTCTCTGTGTAGCAAAAGTCTCCTTTACCCTATTCAGAAAACCAGCTAACACCTGGCTGTTTTCTGCAATGAGACTCTGGTTTTAATTGGCTCCGATCATCAGTGATGGAAACTTGACACCCGGGTGAATGTGTTAATTTAGCGAGACGGTGAGGTGAGAGAGCGCCTCAGTTATCAGCACATTTCGGATGTTGAACATGACTCACCAGGGGAGTCGGAAAGGAGTTAATGGCTATTTCTAGGGGGTTTACATGCCTCTACCCACTAATTTGTGAAAAAGAGATATAATATAATTTAAAAATGTGGTGTCGGATGGGTATAAAGATTTGCATGCTCACCGATGCGTGACCTGGCAGCTGAGTCATTGTATTGATGGTATTGGAACATCCCAGATCTTGTTTTGTGCACACTTACCTCACGTTTCTGGACAAACAGAAAATCTGACAGCCAATAAAAAGGGAAAACATAGTACCACTATTACCAGTAAAAAAAAAAAAACATGAGAGAAAAATTTGTCGTTTTATTTATGACTGATCGATCTGTGTCAGTTATTCTGCAGGGTGTCATAAAACCGCGAGAGTGAAATGCACATGGCCTGAAACGCTCTGCACTTTGTAACGAGCTGAAACTCCGTCCCCTCACGCAGGCAAAGACCCTGCCACTCTTCTATTTCAGTGACAAACAGGGACATGCACCAACAGGCCATCTGTGCTGCATTACTGTGCCGTACAGGCTGTCATGATTGACAAAACTGGCAACGGCGACACCCATTCCAAACTCCTGTCTGGCTCTGGGTCGCTGGAGATGAAGAGTGATGGCCTGTCACTCGGACTCCCGGCATATGACTCGGGGATGGCTTCAGGCGGCGGCAAACAAGCTCATCTCTGCTGAGGATGAGGATGACAGTGTGCCACATGCTTGATAATAGCCCCCTCAGCTTAGGGAATAAACAGGGGGATGTTTATAATGAGATTGTGCTGTAGGGCCTCTGACGGTCCCTAGCTCCAGGAGTCTGAACACACACGTTTAGTTTGCAGGCTCGCACCATAATATAAAGGCCCGGATCCTTTTGAAGATATTTATTCTTGTGCCCAGAGAGGAATTGCAGAGGAAGATTGGGAGAAAGTGTCTGGGGAAAACTTCAACTGAGGTGCGAAGGTAAATAAAGACCTATGGTTAGAAGTAGTAATCGTGGAATTTGCCGTTAAGCTATCTTTATACGTGGAAAACAGTTTTTTAAGCCATTTATAAAGTTTAAGAGAGGAGAGTTTGTGTGAGGAGAGTAATTTTAACACCAGCAATGAGCTCTGTCACATATTCAGAACTTAATAGGGATTCAAATTAAAATCTATTTGTGCAGCACTGTCTCATACCAAAGCAGTTCACTGTGCTTTACATAAAAACAGCATTAACAAAGTTTCTCTTTCGTTTTCGGTACAAAGCCTTAATTAATGTGTGTTTTCATGTCAAAATGGCTGCCGCGGAAATGTTGCCATCCTGCCCTGGCCTTCTCTAAAGCTGTCGCTTCTGTTGTGTGTGTGGTTGTGATGGTTCCCTGGTAAACTCACAGATTTTTGAATTTCTCCATCTCCAGTTTTTGAGCTGCTTTATGATCTCAGCGTTTCTCCACGGGGCTTTACGTTCGCTAGACGTTTCTTCAGATCTACGTGCTGCAGCATTATTAATACCGTCTGACGGAGGAGAATTAAAGCTTTCAGCCAGTTCATCACATCTGCTGCTGCTCAGATAAATGCAGCGAGGAGGATGTTGCGGTGAAATAACAGTGAGGGGGAAAAAGGCTGCAGTGTTTTTTTTTGCAGAAATAGCCTTTGACTACTAATGGCTCCATCAGCGGTTAAGAGCACATTAAAGAAAATAAAGTAATGGTCCAACGGCGCAACATCACTGACAGCGCTCATACTCTGATGTCAGCGTCCGTGGAGATGACAAGGTCGAGTATGTGCCAGCGCCGATGAGTTGGCTCCGCAACACGTCGGGTCAACGTGAGAGAGCTCATTAAAACGGACGGCGGTGGACTCTGTGGAACCGTCAAAGTCGATGCTTAAATGACCAGGAATAATTAGCCAGGAGTGCTCAACCGCCTGTAACCTGTTAAATCACTCAGGATGTCAGAGTTGCATTGAGGTGGTTGGTAAATTATGTATATTGACAGTGAGATATTCAAATCTGTGATTCTCTCGCTGAGACTTGACGCTAAAGGAATCTGAAAAGAAAGCTCCTATCTTTGTTTGGCTCTGAGAATGTGAAACGAGGCACACATCTTGAGTAAGTTTATTTAAAGTTTTGAAAAGTTGTTTCGAATCACAGTTAGTATTTTGTTTTATTTTGCCTGAATATAAATATTATACATAAACAAAATTACAAATTAAGTGAATAATTTCTAAAAATAAGTCTTAAAACAAGTTGCACCTCTGGACTGTACCTCCTTTTTCTTCTTATGTTTTATAGCCTCCACCTCCTTCGACTATCCCAAATCCGAGCTAAAATACTCAGGATTGGAACTACGCCAGTTTGTGAATTTGGAGGAATTGAGCTGCAGCACTGAAGTCCCGCCGATACACGCACTTACCAATAATATCTCGGTCTCAGCTGCATCAGTAACTACAACCAAATTCATCAGAAACTTGAATATCTGTAGTATGTCACCTTACTAACTCCAAGTCATTTTAAGTCATTAACAGAGCATGGAGCCACTGCAGGGTAGAAAGTATAGAGGGATACCTTCCGCCAAAGAAGCCAAAATGGGCGCTCCCATCTTGCCTTGTTGATGCTGCTGTATCCATGAAGCACAGGCTCGACCAATCGAGTCAGTCTCAGCTGTCAATCATGATAAATGGTTTGTATTTATATGGCACTTTTCAAGACTTGATGACCAATCAAAGTGCTTTACAGTACCGTTAGCCACTCACCCATACACAGACACATTCATACAGTGAATATATTAGCAGCACCTTTTTGCTTTCTATGAGGGGCAATTCGGGGTTCACCATCTTGCCCAACTTCACACTGGGATCCCACCTTCTGGTTGGAGGATGATTGCTTTACACCATCAGCCGCCCATTTTTATATAATCAAATAACTGAACAGTTAAACAGTACTAGTGTGAGACAGAGACCACGTCTGGTTTAGTTTAATTAACACTTTATTACATAGACTGCAGCCAGTCAACGGGTGGTGATCAAGTCGCTCTGGCTCCACTTTATACAGGCTATGTTTGCATCTATCATATACTGTATATATATAAAAATATTTCCACGTTAACATCCAACAGCACCTTACATATTTATATTATATTGTTAAACACAAGTTATATTTATATCAATAACCCACCTCATTGTGTCATAGTACATATAGTATTTGTCTATTTATATATGGATGTAGATATTTCTTATACTCAAAAGTAGTAAATGCACAGACAGTATTGTTTCTTTGTTCTAATCTATGCAGTAAAAATACAAGAAAAGAGGAATTGTATTCTGTTCTATATATTCTGTTTACATCTTCATCATCATTCCTAATAGTTGTGATGACATTGCCCTCAGTCACTTTCATTGTTAGATCTGGAAACAACAATGAATCATTTAAAACTCTGCTAAAAAATGCAAAATAAACATTAAAGTAATTATGCAAACTGGAAAATGTGCGCTCCTCCATTTTGCAGAGCTACACTTTGTAGTTTGACAGTGACATGCTCGACAAAGTATCGTGCTCCAACACAACAAGGCATACACTGAAACTCACACTCACAATGTTCAAAGGGACACCGCAAGCTTACAAAGGATTAACAGAAACCACAATGCAATTATTTGCTTCTGCTCAAACACAGGAGGACTGTTCATGTTCTATTTACAGCAGCAAGAGGACGGAACTATTCCAGAGTTGGTCGCCTCCACTCTCTCGGAGCTTGTTGTGAGGAAAACCATATGCACATCTGTCTCCATATGAATAATGGGAAAACATGTAATTACATCACCGAGGCGCCTTGGGATACACCCTGTACTTGTGTTTAAATTAATTCCTCAGATGCCCTCTGCTTGACATTTCTGTGAGGAGGCTGGAACCCCATCAAGCTCTCACTGTTGAAACCCCTCCCATGGGGCAGAACAAGCCCAAAGCTGATTTTTTTTTTTCCACCGGCTCTCTTCTCTTGTGGGCTTTTTCCTCCACTCCTGTACTGTACCTGTATTAGCGCATCCCCCCCAAGGTGTCCTTCTCCCTGTTTACGGAGAAACCCGAGGCCTCCGATGATTAATCACTGCTGAGACACACTAGTTCACTAGTTAAAACAACAGCAGCCCACAGCTCCTTCACCTCTACCAAGGTTAATTAGCATCAGTGTCTCGCTCTTAATTACATTACCTGTTTCCATAGAGCAGATAAGAATAATCATAAAGATCTCTGACTGAGCCGGGTGCTTTTTGACTCCTGTAGAAATGAGGATTGGCTTCAGGAGACAGTTAATTAATAAGCAGATGACCAGTGGATGAAATGCCGGCTGGATGTGTTTCAGTGAGTCTCTAGGATGATGTGTTGTCGGGAGAAAACTCAGCTTGGATGCTGTTTCAGCTTCCTTTGCAATGCTTGGGTCATGGCTCTGTGGATTACAGGGCCAGTTGTTTGGTTGAATTGTTGTCTTGCTGGTTGGTTGGTTTATTGGTTGGTTGGTTGCTTGGTTGTCTGGTTGTCTGGCTGGCTGGTCAGGTGGCTGGTTGGATGAAAATATCTCCTTTGAGTCTCTTTGCTTACTTCAGCAGGTTTTGTGCAATTATGTGTGGTCTTCAGTTTTCTACAATGAACATTACAGCATCACAGAGTAATAATAAGTGTAATAATAATTATTTCTTAGAAAGTCCCAGTCCAGCTTTTAGGAATTTGTAACTTCTATAAAAGAGCATTAGAGGAAAAAGTGAAATCACACTGAAACTAAAGACATTTCCGTTGAATCTGATAAGTCAGTAAACTGTAGCTGTAATTTGAAACTGTAATTACAGCTGGATATGGTTAATCGAATATTAATTACAGAATCATTGCTACATCAACCCTTCCTGCCTCAATTCATATGACCCCTAAGGTTGGTTAGGTTGGAATAAATTATAAAATAACTTTGCTGTGATCAGGAGCAGCCGACAGAGGCGGCTGATGTCACCTAGTTCAGTTAAATGTGACTCTTGGCAGCTGCCTGCTCTAAAAATATGCCCTGCTTGTTCCTGCACCGTGAATATGAGATTGTCATATCACTACCTCTTCCCATAACAATTAATCAAGTGTAGCTGAGCTATCCTCAAATGATGTTAGCCTTTACCCCAGGAATGGGAATGGCTGAACGCTATTGTGAGGAAATTGCCTTTTGAGAAATGGCTGCATTTCCCACTACAATATCTGAGTTGGTCCTGAGAGAAGGAGAGGCTCATTTTCTTTCTGCAACAGGATTCTGGTTGCATGTTTAATAGAGGGAGCAGGATCATCCAGAATGCTTTTAGTGTAAGCTGAGGGATACATGCGAGCTGGTTCCCAGTCAGTGGAGAGGAAAAAAAGTCAATAAGAACGGCACTGAATCATTCGTCGATACCACTGCAAACATATGGAAATAGTGAACACGAGTGTTTGTTTTGATCCACAGACTCAATTTGTTCTAAATTGAAATGTCTCGGTGTTCGTGTCCATAAAGCACTCGACCGTTGTTTACAAAGAAATATTTTCCCCCTGAAAGAGGTTCTACAGAAAAACAGTCTGAGGCGAAAGGTTGTGAGGATTTTACATTTCATTTTTCTGATCAAAACCAAAAACTGATGCGGAAATGGTTGCTGCTTTTAGAACTAGAGACAATAGACAAAACATAACGAGAAGCCTTCACAGTGATGTTTTCTGACAAGCGTATAATTACTATCATCACCGGCGCTTTTCTGGATCCTGAGTGCGCTGATGACGGGTTTTAACATCTGAACAGCAGCTTTTCTTAAAGGCATTACAGCACTCAGCGTTACCATAGTGAGGGTCAACGTACAACAGAGCACCTGTGACTGCAGCTCTCCATTTCGTGGGCAGTTAATTTAGCTGTATCATGATATCATGTGTATCTATTGCAAAGGTCCTTATCTAATGAGTTTTTATACATTTTCTTGCCTTCGTGTCATTAAAGACGATAATTAGTAATAAATTCACTCTCTGCAGATTCATTAAAAATCCGAGGATGGATTGATGATTTGTCTTCACTCTTTTTTGTGAGATGCTGCTGCAGCTGTTTTATATTTTGAGTCTTATATTTTTTCTGTTTCATTTTCTTGCCAAACCTTTGTGTGCAGTGCATTTGCAATTAAACGAGAGTCCCAATATTAAAGTTGCGCTTAATTACATTTTTATGCAAAATAAATGTTTTAATAATATCCTCACCACAGAGTTAATCACATCTTGACAGCATCATTATGTTGGAATAGTGAAATATTATGACAGCATCAAGAAATCAAGATAACAACACAAGAGTCATTACTCTTGATACGATTACATGTCTTCAGGGTGCTGCTGTCGGTTGAACGCTAGATTTGAACTTTGTTTTGTCCAAGCTGAACCGAATCCTTCCTCCACCACAGGACAATAGATGTCACATGATGCGTGAGGGGGGCACTGGGGTGCGATGGCTGCCCATGGCAACACACCAGGCAACGGGCCAGGGTTCTTTATGACTGTAGCACAACAATTATCAACAGCAGCAGAGTCGCCAGGAGGTGATTGTGATGCATGGTGGGCATATAAAGCACAGCAGTCACAGCTGGGACTGGAAATCATGTCCAGTGTCACGTCCAGTGTTGAAGCAATAAATGCACTTTAGTTAAGGTTGGAGAAAGATGTGGTTTGGTTCAATGTAAAGTTTTTGATTCAATATTCCCTAAACTTAAGTGTAAGTGCTCTGGCAGTCTAAACACAACCATTAATAAGTTTAATGCTGAGGTATAGGAAAAAATGTTTTCTGTTATGATCTCACAGATTTGTTCAGTATCAAAATATTTGCGACTTGCTAAATATGTAAAGGTTATGTTCAAGTGCCAATGACCTCTAGTGGCAAGTTTAATAATGACGGATACAAAGGAGGAAGTGACACGATGCATGCATACTTTACACTGTATATACAAGTTGAGGACATGACAGCTACTCAAAAGTAGGGCTGCAACTAACAACTATTCTGATAGTCGATTAGTCACCGATTATTGAAACGATTAATCGACTAATCGGATTATGAATGACACAAATTCTCAATTGCTATTATTTAGCAAGCAGCTTTTAAATTTAGCTTGAGGTTGTTCGAGGCATGTGGTGACTGAAAATAAAGGCAATAAAAATTGATACTTCATTAAAAAAAATGTCTTTTAATAAACTTTGCTGCATATAAGGGTACTGTTGACACAAAAGCAAAGAAAAATCAAGTTTTTGTCCATTTAAAACCAAGGACAGGCAAAGTGCTAATAAAAAATATTAATTTAAATTCAAGTTTCCCTTTTTACTGAGAACAGGCCAAGTGCTGATACTAAAAATAAATTAAAAATCAAGTATCCATTTTTCGTGTTAACAAAAAGGACAGGGAAAATAACAATAATACAAAATTCAACAAACGAAACTACAGTCTTCTTCAGACTAAATAATTGTGATTAAAAAAAGACGTTTGTCAGGCAATAGGATAACATTTCGCTTTTAAACTCGTTAAAAAAAAGTTTAAACCATATTTTTGTAATGGATGCTAGAATCCTGCGCGCAGGTATATACGTTTATATATAACATCTGACAGAGGCGAGTCCGCATCATCTCCGTTACGATGTCACACGTGACTCCTCCTCAAATGTGCGTGTCCTGCTGCCATGCAGAGCAGGTCCGCCGTACAGATATTGCAGGTAGTTTTTTTCGGGCTGTTAAGAGTGAAGTTCTCCCGAACTCTTTACTTTCCACCATTGGTCCATGTTTTGTCGCTATTGCACATGCGCAACTTTCAGAGATCGGAGGGGAACGAGATGACTCACTCCTCAGCTACTTCCATCAGCACCTCCCGTAAAACAACGTTTAGTTCCGCTGCGCGGCACGAGAAACATGCCCTATGACGTCACCAACGATTCATCGACGAGTAAATTCGTCTGCGACTATTTTTGTCATCGATTTTTGTCGATGACGTCGACTAATCGTTGCACCCCTACTCAAAAGTGAAGCCAAATCCTCTCGATCGACCCCTTGTGGATGGCTGCAGAATAGGTCGAAAACCCTGTGTGCTCCATGTTAGTGGATGCAGCATTGACCATAATTTAATGCTATAAAAACAGGGTGAAACATCATATTTGGCAGCTGAGACTGACATGTGATATGTTGAGTTGGACCTTGTCACATCGGCTCAGCCCCAAGATCACCACTGACCAGACAGTTGCTCCAAAAGTGCAACATGGCTGCACTCATAGCTTCATTTTTGTGCAGTGGGAGGAACTGGAGCCTTGTTGTTCATCTTTATTCACAGTCTACGGGCTTGCACTATCTTTTTTTACCCTGCAGTATATATGCTCAATCCCAGGGGCCCACCACTTAGTTTGACAACCACTGGTAGACAGGTTTGGGTACATTTAGCCTTGCAGGGACAAAATATGTCATTGTGTGAGCATTTAATGCTCCTTTAGGCTGCATATGCTTTAATTTAAATGGTCTGCAGTTAGTTAGTAAGGTAACACATAACAGCTGAGTGCTCAGACACTCACTAAGGCGAGAGCCGGTCTTCTCAGTGCAAGCATACGGCTTTTCCCGGGAGGCAGTGTGCATCATTTCCAAACACGAAACATATCTTAGTAAAAACACTCTTTCTAAGTGTGGTTGAGCAAACAACATGTTTTGTTAATTTTCTTAACATGTTGGCTTCTTTAACTACGTATCCAATTGAGGGTTTTTAAATGAATCTAAAGGTGAAACATGTTCCAGACTTTTCTGTTCATATGCTAGAGTAAATGAAAACCATCGGAGTGTGTCTCCTCTCAGCTGTAGGGCAATATAGGTTTATTTTTAACTTATTAAACAGAGACTCGTGAGAGATTTGTATAATGTAATTGGATATCTGAATTTAATTATAAACGTTTTCGCCTCTCTATAACATCTCCTGTTAACTAAAAAACAGCCCTCAGATTAATATGTAATCACCCCCTAATGAGAAGAAACATGGAGGTGTGTTTGTGGAAGAATATCTCAGAGAGTCAGAAGGAAAAGATGGTGCTGAAAATCAAATCAAAGGATACATGAGAGGCTGTCAGCACCCTGTGGAAAACCACAGTAAACAGTGACACTGACGGTAATTGAGATGCATCAAGATGGCTCAGTAAACGATATGTCAGAGATTGGATATGGACGTATATGCATCACAAAGGGACGCAGTGAGACCTCGGCTTGCCTCACAAACGCATGGCGCTGTCTTGGCAGTCAGCAATATTCTGGCTAAATGAGTTTGTTCTCCTCACTGGGAAGCCAGATCTATAACGCAGCCACTTTGGCATTTAGAAAATCCATTTACCATGATTGAAACTATCCAGCTGAAACCACTACAGTCAGTCTTTTTATTCCCAAGAGCTGGTTCGTCTCCCACATACTGAGATACGCTGGAAAAAATACAGAAGTGATCTCAATATAAATACAAAAAAATTATATCATCGCTTTTATGCCAGCGGAGTATTGAATCCCTCTTACAGGTTCAGGAGGGAACATAAGAGTGACAAGGGTTTATGTATGTGAAATAGTTGACGTTTTGCCACAGAAAGGCTTATTCAAGAGGGGGCTGATGCTATAATCACATTTTCTTATCTTTTTGGCATTTCCTCCTTCACAAATGCATTACATCGCTACTGGGAGTGGCTCAGTAGATTCTCTCCAGATTACTTCCTTCTGGATTATCCCTAGATTATCTCAAACCTGAAAGTGAAGGTCTGCTACACTCGTTTTCTTCTTCTTTCTGTTTATTTCCAACACATTTTTACAGAAGCATATTTAATGGCAGGGTAGTGAAACCTAACCTCAGCTAGGATTTACTGTTCCCCTGCTTTAATTAAGTTTTCCAGTGTAAAAATAAAAAAAGATTCTAGATGTTTCCTGGAGGAGGCCTGTCCCCCAGAGATTACGTTTCTGTTCGGCTAAACTGCGACAGAAATCCTTTTTTGTAGGAAATATAATCACAAGCAGGATTATGTTCAGAGGAGATGTATTTTTTAAATGAATGAAGCGCTACATCATTTATTAACAACAGTGGTGAGGCTGGGATGTGGCTGGGCTCTATGATGGGCATATAAAGCCCCAGAGAGGTTAAAAGATCTGTCTGTGGTTGGGCGATTAAAGGTTAGGGGAACATTAGGTTAGGGGTTTTCTTAAATATAGATAATTGCATTCTCATTGTGGACTTTTTCTATGTTCGTCTTTCTGTGAGGACCCCAAGCATAATGAAAAACTGCAGATGTGTGGCCTGTGATTATGTGATTTGACCCCCGGGGTCTAAACAACAGCTAATGGCTAAGCAGCTAAAATGCCTTTGCTGCTGTGGAGCTGCTAGAACCAAGTGTCCATTTGTAGATTTGTAGAAACCAGATGTAACCATATTTTGCAGAACACAATATCGATACCCAAAGGTTTAGGAAGCTTGGACTCTGATGGGTTCATAAAGTACAAAATGAGCATCATGCTGTGTTGAGGAAGACTTGAAACTAGAGATTGAAATTAGGGCTGGGCAAGTTAACTCGTTTTAATCGAGTTAACTCAAGTGATGAGTTAACTCGATTGTTTATCCGCCAATTATTTTCTTTTTTCCTGTTCTGCAGCATTATTTTCTTTTTTCCTGCAGCAGTCAGCAACAGACTTTCACAAAATAAAAGCCTGACTTTCACAATAAAACAATAAATAATCAAACCTGAGTGAATGCGAGATAAAATAATTAATCGAGTTAACTCATCACTTGAGTTAACTCGAGTTAACTCCATTGAAACGAGTTAACTTGCCCACCCCTAATTGAAATATAAACCCCCGAGGAAAATGTTTACTGACGTTATAAAGTGAGAGAAGAGTCATTTTCTCATAGACTTCATTTAAGATAGTATAGCTACTTGGCATTGGCTTCATTTTCAGAACCTGGAGTTTACGCCCATTTTCATATACATGTCAATGGTTGGAACCAAGACTTGTCTCAAAGAGTTAGTTTGTCACAGAGCAGATTACTGATGTGACACAAGATAGTGAAAAAACAATTAAGGACCCTGCAATAAATAAAAAATTTCCACTTTTTCTCTGACCTGCGATGAAACAACATGACACAACAAATAAAACCCAACCGGCCCCTTAGGGTTGCAGGATCAGTGCCAAGTCTCTTAATGTGATGCATGCTGTGGCAAGTGAAACTGCAAAATAACAAAAGTCTCCTGACGTCTGAATATTCTGTTGGGTTTGGAAAAAAACTCAATTTCCAGACGATTGGTGAGAGGTTTCAGGACATGAAAAGTAAACAAAGGGAACATATTTGTTCAGCGTCTAAATGTGGAATCATCTGATGTGTCTGGTGACCCACAGCACAGAATCATTGAGCTGTGAAGCAACATCGAGCTCAAAGCTCAGCACAGCCTCCCTCTGCTCAGGTTCTATATCCTGTGTGTTCGTCTCGAGGATTTTCACAGAGCCAAAAAATATCAAACTCGGCTCAAGTGTTACTGCAGCCAATCAAACACCAGCAGCACCAATCTCGCACTGTCTGCTAAAGCGACTGCAGACAGCTTAAAGTCGTTGAGGTATTTTTTAAAGGGATGCTGTCGGATGGAATTAAAGTTCAAACAGGTATTTTGTGTATTAAGATCTAAATGTAATGAGAAGTGACTTAACTTCCAACATAAAATATTGTCTCTCTATGTCTCTTTGAATCCTATATTCAAGCAACATTATGTGACTTTAAGCTTTCTTTAAAATAACAGCTTCATTATGTTTGATGGTTGAGTGAGTGTGAACATGGAGAATGTTTCCTCCCTCATTCCCACTCCTCACCCTGAATGTCTATTCTATGTAACCTTGGTGAGTGGGTACGATCTCCTGTGAGAAGTGTGGAACTGACTGAGGGTCACAGCTGAACCTGTCAGAACCAGGTCCAGCAAGTTGAAGAGTAAAGTTGAACTGTACAACAGGTAAAAAGACTCTGAATTTATTAAAAAGAGAGTTTCCAGACCAAACCAGAGGTTATCTCCAATATTCAGCATGAAACTTTTAAAATATGAGGAATTACAAACAGAATTTGGTGGATTTGTTACAGCTGCAGCTCTTCTGCTTCAGAAGCCGGGGATCATGGGTTATATCCAGCATTAAGTTGTGTTTTAGCTCGGTGAGTGGGACGACGCAGTCAGACCTCAAAACAGTGATAGCCTTTGTTTATTCTCTATGAAGGCCACTTCATGGGAAGTGCAGAAAACTCTGATCATGAAGGAGAATGAATGTTTTCAGAGGCGCCGGATCTTGATATTTTTCGAAAATATTTATTTTTGTGAAGTACCACTTTACACAACATGGAAGTCAAGTTGCTGTCAAGTTTTTCGAACGTAATTTTCGTTGAGTGGCACAACCAAATTTCCTCAAACCTCCACTGTACTTTGGAAAGGCAGCAGGAATCTTTGGGTACTTTCCTGGTTTGGTTTCGGACCTTTTGACTATTTGAATTTTAGCCAAAATATTAACCAAAATATAAGGGGTAAAAAGGTTCCTCAGCCCACGGTCTGGACCAAGGCACCAAGATTTAGTCAGACCATAAGAGGTGGTCAGGGTCTGACTGAACCATGGTTTTGTTCATGAAGAGACTTCTTTTTTAAGGTTTGGACTTTCAGACTAATCTCAGTAAATTGAGACAGAATTAAAGGTTTAGTGTGTAAGACTCAGTGACATATAGTGGTGAAGTGGCATTTTTTCTCCATTCAAATGGAAGTACTACTTTTCTTCTATGCACTTCATTTAAAACCTGAATCAATACATCATTTGAATTGACGTCAGGCCGACTTCAGAAGCACGACTGTCTGCAAAATGATCAATGTCAAGTACAGGTAGACGCAGCCTACACCACACCACAGGACGTGCCTATGTTATCAAAAATAACCAGATTAAATATGAAGTAGAAGTGAACCTGAGAGACTTTCATCTGTGAAAACCTCCTCAGAGACAAACGACATAAACCCCATCAGGTAAATTGATCAGCATGTTTGTGAGGTGAATCAAGTAATTAGCCTTTCATGGGCCAAGAGACCAAACAGCTGCAGAAACCAGATTAATGCACATACAGCACATGACTTCTCTGCTGCTAAATTGGATTAGTAAGTGAGCGAGTTTCTAATAACCTCGCAAAGTGTCCTCCGTGGATTAAGTGGTAAATATGTTGCATGAAATGGAAGCCGACAGCTTTGTTTCTTTAACTGGTGGAGAGGATGTTGTCACTCAATCATCCTTGTGTCAGGACTGTTAAAGGACTAACTTCCTTTAACATTTAACGATTTAGCGTGTTTAGTTAACATGTGTTAGTTTTAATACAATTTTTGAAAGTTTTAATTCAATCTGAAGAGAAATGTGGTACAGACTCTGCAGACGATGCAATTTAGGATCTGGCTTAAGTCAAACACCCTGCACTACAACTGTGTAATACAGATTTAAAGCGCTTTACTCTACTACTTTGACACTAGTGACACACACATTAACTGTCAGGGGCAGGATTGGGGTTGAATATCTTGCCTCAGGAGCCAGGGATCAACCCACTGACCTACGGATTAGTGGGCCACCCGCTCCACCTTCTGAGCTGCGGTTGCTTCAGCTACCTGAAACTCATGAAGCTGTAGTGAGATGTTAACAGCAGAGGTGGTAAAAGTACACACGTTCTAAAAGTACAGGTACTAAAGACGAGTAAAAGTAGAGGTATAAAGGTATAGGTTCCGAAATGTTTAAAAGTCAAACTTTTTCTTCAAGCTGTATCTGTGCAAAGCAAACTGACGATCTAACCCTAACCCTAAGTCACAGTAATAAAATACAAAGACTATTTAACTTAAATAACTCTTACTTCAAATAAAAGGAAAAAGCAATTCACTAAAAACAGGGGTTGAAGCAAGAAAAGATTTGTGAGCACAAAAACTTGTTCAGAATTAAATGTGTACAATGTATTGAATGATGTTTTTCTTAATAAAAAAAAGGCGACAAATGGAAAATGTGTTGCTCTGCTTCCTCTAAGACATTATCAACGATATGAGTAATGTAGGCTAATTCTTTACTTTCTTCCAATTTGGTTCTTGATATTAGTCATTGATCCGCACTAATAGATAGAGAACAAGGAACTGTCTTTTCTTTGTTTCTGTCCATTAAGGTTGAAATATGCCTTGATGTCGTAAAGGCGGCGCTAGATGATACAAAAATAAAAAGTCAACTGATAAAAATGCAATAAAACTAAAGTCCCAAGCTTTTTTAGAAAATGTAAGGAGTCCAAAGTACAGATATATGTCGTAAAATGTAAGGAGTAAAAGAACAAATTTGCGAGAAAAATAAATATATATAATAAGATACCTGAAAAATATACCTAACAAAGTATTTATAAATCATTGCTTCCAGCCTCTGTTTCACAGACACTTAAAGGAGGCACAGGAAGCTAAATAGTTCATTTGTGAATCAACAGGTATTAATTTGTTTGCGGTTTCGTCGTTGATTGTCTCATCACTTACTGTCGTTGTAATTGCTGGTGGGTGTAGTGTGGACCGTGGTGCTGCGGTCTCAACGTCTCTTCATCTCTTTGCCAGAGATGCACTCACACTTTTTTTTAGTGCCGTTCTCTAAGGTCGAAGGATTTATATTGTACACAGGTCAGTCTAATTCCTCAGGTGTATTGATATTCCATCCTTGTTTTCTCTTGGGGTTGGACGCTGCGAAGCCGCTCCGCAGTATTTTCCTGGTTCGGGTTGTTAAAAGCTCATCTGGCTGGAACATGAACGTGATGTCTGTTCCTCAGCTCCCTTTACACCGTGAGCCGTGCTTTACATATCGCTATAGCAACCTCCGGCATATGATTCTGAATAAAATGTTCATTGAATGCTCAAATTATTTGTGTAACTGACGCAGCTTTCTAACAAGGTGTTTTGACACTTAAAAAAGAGAAGGAAATTCTGCATTTAATACAGTTTCACATTTGTTCGTGATTGAAATAAAATGGCATGAATATATAATTACCTAAATATATGCATTAAAAAAAAGGTTATTGATTGCTTATAAACAAATGTTACTCAGATGATCAAAATTACATCACAGGGCAATTTTTTTGACAATGGAAACTCCAGGGAATATATATAAATCCAAACCATTAGTAGTTTATTGTAAAAAAAAATACATCAAAATTACTTTTTCCACTCCTAGGTGCATAACATTTGAATAAAGTAAACAAATATGACTTTGCAAAACAAATATCACAGTTAACAATATAGATACAAAGTTTTTGAATGAATACATATTAGTGAGATAAGATTCAAACACGCAGCTGTTTTTGTCAACAAAACGTCTAAAACATTCAGAAATAAGTAAGTTTCATAGACAATTGTATTGATCGAGATTGAAATACAGTGCTGTTAAATTTCGAAAATATACACGTAAATTAAAGACAAACCAATAAGCAAACAACACTAAATAACGAAATATTTGAATACAAATATATAAGTATAAGTAAATACAAATATTTAAACATGGGGCTGTTTTTGACAGGAAATTGAATTAATAAAGCCAAACCTATAATTGAATTCATATGGGTTCCTCAGTATATTAAGATTAAAATACAAGGCTATGGTTTGACATAGTAAAAATTGATTAAATACATCTTAACACTTATTCAAATACGTGTTACTTGGATTAAGGAGATTGAAATACAAGGTTGTTTTGTGCCAAAGGCAAAACAAACTGAATGGATATGTCTAAAAATATATCTACACATTAGTAAGTGTCACACAGTTGATCGAGGTTAAAATACAGGTTGTTTTTTCACAGCAAATGAGAGGGGGTAAATCTCAGAGATATAAAAATTAAAAAATGTCACCCAGTTGATCAATATTAAGCTGTTTTACTTCAAAGAAAACAACACAGCATTGTGACATCCGAAAAATAAACGATATGAATAAATAAGACTTTATTAAGCTTAAGGCAGACAGATGGTGGATTCGCAGATTGTTTCCCAGTAATCCCACTTCCAACAACAGCAGAAAGCCCGACACAGACTGAGATTTAACACTCGGGATGAAATTCTGGGCTCCTGGTGTGATGTTCTGCCTCATGTGTTATGTGATGAATCCATCAGTCGTCTCCCGGCTCAGCTCCGTCATTTGAATTCACATAGAAGAACATTAGCATAAATGTCCTGGAACTTTAAAGAGCTATGACAGAACAGTGGACCCTCCACCACGGTTTCTCCCCAGTGGATGTGAAGCATCCCTCAAACATCAGAGGGAGTGCGGACATACAGTCGTAATATTTTGTTCCATTTCAGCAAATGAACTGTTAATAATTCGTTTTCATGCTTCACATGAATCCGACCTGATGGCGAGACGTCCACCGGCTCTATCAGCTGGCAAAATGTTGGAGCATTAGTAACAGAGATGCTGAATTTCTCCTGGTCCTCCTTCCTTTTTTCTTCAGTTTGCATTTGTGATGAGGTCTCCCACTGCTTCTCTTGAAAGCAGCCATGAAGTCACCCTCAGTTGGAAAAGTCTTTTTCAAACCCACAGTGGAGCTCAATAAAGATTTGAAGGACGGTTATTTCATGTCCTTTATCGTCAGTTTTCAGGCTGCTGATGCCCTGCCAGTGAAGACTGTTTACTACTTGAGGGTGTGAAACATGTTATCTGGCAGACTAATGGAGCGTTGGAATAGAATTAATGCTATTACTCAGTGTCCCAGTGCACTCATCTCCCCCCTGTTTTCTAAAAGCAAGTCGCTGTAAAGAAGTAGCAGCCTCCTGAGCCGCAGAAGAGACAGATCAGGTTGCTATAATGCGTGGAGCCAGGCTGAAGACAGCATCCCTCCAGTTATCTGTGAGCATGAGGACAATGTCCTCAGAGAGGATGTGGCGGCTCTTATCTTTGTCACTTGACACACACGGAACAGCTGCGATACATCACCCTGCTTTATCATCCAGCTTTTCAAACGCCGGCCGAGTCTGGCCCATCGCAGCTGCGAACAACACATTATTGTTTTCGCAACAAAACCACATCAGATAGCAGAGGCCAGTTAGTGATTCACTAAAAAATACAACGTGCAACCTTATCGTCAACGACGGGGCAATTGGGGGAAAATGGGATTATATCCGCGTTGACATGTTTACCTTTGACCCGGATCCCGATCTGAACACGCATCAGAAAACACTGACTTTTTAAACACCTGGTTGAAACGGCAGCGTGTCTGAAAGAGAAAAAGAAAACAAGTGCAGTTTAAAGAATAAATAAAATAACATTTAAGGAAAAAAACAAAGATTCGATTTGTGCTGGACTCACAGTGTGTCCCTGAGGTGATGTGTCATTAACAGCTGCTGTTTGTGACGCAGGCTGACGGCAGCTTCCACCTTCACAGGCAGCAACGTGGCGTCCTTTACCGAGGCCTTGTGTTTCTCTCTTTTACTGTAAGAGAGAAAAGACACTTTACAGTAGCCCCTGTTACAATGGGATGAAGCCGCACTGAAAAACGGAAGCCAGGGGGTTATTCCAGCTGAAATATGTGCCACGATTTCAAATATAATCAACCGCATCCCCCCCATGACGGAGCGTACTGCAATGGATTTAAGGGAAGCACTGAACTGTTCACACTGCAGGTTTAAAAGGGATTTAAGGAAGGGGGGAAAATATCTGCAGCGCGGCGCTCACAAACAGAACCACCAGGTTTAGAGAAGTACAAGGTGAAATCTTCAAAAGGTGTCAAAGACGTCCTTCACGGCAGCATCCACCGAGAAGAGAAATCACAATCGGTCCTTTCAAAAAACTCAGCTCTGCAGTGGATGTAAAGAAAGCAGTTGGATGGGGTATGTCCTCGAGACAGCTGGATCCAGCCCCTGAGGCGAATACAGAAAAATGAAAAAAAAGGACAAAAATTATGTTTCCACCCTGTGATAAAAGAATTTGTTTAAAATATCAGAAGAACATGTTTTTTTCAGTCAGAGTGGTGATTTCCGTCTGTCGGGTCAATGTGAACGCACACGTACAATTACTGTGAAAGAAGCGAAATAGAAAAACGATCATGATTTTTTTATTTTAAAGAATAAATTTAAAGAAAAGCCAGTTGCACCTTGAGAGAATCTCTAGCATCATCAAAGCTAAACGGGATGAGTTGAAATGATTTGGATAAACTGTTTCTTCTATTCAATGTTGTAAATATTGAATAGCGGGGATCCCTCACAGGTTTCTACGTTTTAATAGAATCAGTTTGGTAGTTTCTCCTTACTGTCGTTGAGGGTTAAGAACAGAGAATGTTGCCCCTTGTTATAACCAATGAGACAACTTGTGATTTGTGAATATGAGCTATAGAAATAAATTTAAACTAAGTTAATGCTCCTCAGGGGAGTTTCATTCGCATTCTGATAGTGTCACGCCGGAAAATTTGGTGATGAGTGAGCTAACGAGCTAAGAAGCTAAATTATAATTTCAGAGATGAATTTGTAAAGGAGCCTTGTTGCTGCTCTGGAGCCGCTGCACCAGACAAAGTGATTCAAACAGTTCAAATTTGTCATCTTATCTCAAACAAGAGATAAATGAATAATGATGTGAGACAAAAATGAGTTTTGCTCTAGCCTGCAATAACAGAGTGGATATGACAAAATCTGCCAGGTATTCAAACAACTGCATTATCCTGCAAGAACAAAATCCTGCTATTACATTTGCATACTCTGGTGAGTATGGAGAACTTCTGCATGCGTTTGGCGAGAGGGTTGGAACCAGCTGAGAAGCCTGAAGACCCGCAAGAGAAAATCATTGAGCTGCAACTTCCCTCTACTCCCCTTCTACAACCTGTATGAAACGCGATTTATCTGTTACTAAGAAAAAGGATCCGTGCCCCTGTAGTCGTTGAAAAAAGGTACCTCTGAAAGTTTTCTTATCGATGGATTCTGAGTCAATCACGCAGCTTTCTCGTAAGCTCGCACTCACACGAGCTGTTATTGAAAATTCAAGTTTGTCTCTGTGGACAAAAGCAGCAGATTTATTGCGCTGCACCTCCACAATATGTCCCATTACTTGTTTGGACCTGATGGGACACAGCTGTGGAGGCAGATGTTGGAACTGGGGAAATAATCCTCTTGTGACATGTTAAGTGTGCCGTACACACAGATAAACAGTAATGCCTCATAATTAAAGCGCTCTCCGCTATATACAGCAGAGAAAAAACATTTGAAGTCATTCCACAGACACCGAGTTGAATCGAGGTCTGTTCTTTGACTCCGCCTCTTCAGAAGACACTGATGTAGTTATTTTGGAACCACTTCTGTGTGACTTTATGTTCGGCTTAGCTGTTTTTGCTGTAAGAATAAATCTTTTCCCGAGAGGTAAATCTCTGTCAGGATGCAGCAGGTTTTCCTCCAGGTTGTTTGTTGGTATTTTGCTGCATTCGTTCACCCCCCCCAGCCGCTTCACAATCCCCCCAGGGCCTGCAGCAGAGAAGTTTCACCATCATATGATGGCAGCTTTTATCAGACTAATCATAGTCTTTATTTTAAAGCCTCACTGGGCTTTAAACACAGTCAGCATCGGTCGTCCACATCTGACCAGGTTTATATGGCCACACTTAAACTAAGAGGGAGAAAGCCTGTTGTCAGGCACAGTAGTGTGAAACAATAAATCATATACATTTGGATAATGGTGCACACTTTTTGAATGGTGTACCCTCAAAGGCATACACGGTGCTCCACTTAGTTATACTCACAAAAATAAATTGTAGAAGCACTCAGCAGAGCGCCAACAGTCCCCTTAAATTCAATAAAGCTGCACCAGACTTCACACACTCATAGATTTCAATCCTGTAAATGTTCCGGACTTTTTCGGTTTTTTATTATATTTAGGCAAATGTTAAAATATAATATGTTAAACGTTTCAACCTATGACAATATCATTATTTCTTTAGGAAATCAAAAATTCATGGATAGGGTCATCACAGGTCACAACCCCACCCACACATACATACTAATCACTTTAATCTGAACAAAGATATATTCACTGCATATACACACACTTATACACAACAACACGACAAACATGAAACACTGGGTTCCCTAAAATAGATGCAGGCTTTGAAGAGACCTTGCGTCTCCACTTAGTCGACAGAACTTCATACATCTCGCTTCATATCTCAGAAAATTGTGTCACCTTGTTGCTCTCGTCAGACATTGTCCTTTCAATCATTTTCTAGTTCTGCTCTGTGGGTGCTTGCTAATTTTTGCCTGATTCTCTTTGTCTGAGTTATTCCATCGAAAAAAAAAATCTCTCAAAGATAATTAAAGTCATAAAAATATCCTGTATCCGCCCCAACGTCTGGATTCTGCACCTTCATGTCCCACACCTCCACTAAGTTTCATGGGAATTTGCTCAGTATTTTGCCTTAGCTTTTTCATAAACCTGCTGAACCAACCAACAGACAAACTAATGGATAGAACCTGCAGGAATGAGGTGAAATGCTGCTCGGCCACATACAGTGGGGGCATTTCAGTCTGTAAATGTCCTTCTGTATTTATGATCAGTTAAGTAAAGTCATCTGTTAACACATTTATAAAGTTTCTAGTCACGTTTTGTGACACCTTCTTCCACACGTGATACTATTAAAAATGTATGTGTGTTTCGTTACCGCTGCCAAGAACATTGTGTTGTTTTGTCCCGTTTGTTTCCTGAACAATTAGCAAACCAACTGCTACTGTATGTGTGAAACCGACTTCAAGCTGGTGGATATTGGGATTATTGTCTCCTAAAATAAAATATTTTACACGTTGCACAACAAACCTGCATTCAGATAAAGCACAAATAATACTTTGTAAATGTTCAGACACTAAATGCACAATTCCACTGCCAGAAACGCCTTTTCCCCATTTATTTTTACGTCTGCATTTAAGGGTATATTGTTACATTTTTATTAGGAGATTATATTTAAAATACATATTTATACCTCACATTCAAATAGTTTCGGCCACAAAAGAAAAAGGACGACAAAGGAGAACTGGACATGAAAAAAGTTAAAAAGAAACAAAAGCTGTCAGGTAAAAAATATATTAATAACATAGAGGACTTCATCACACGGCAGATCTCAAAGGACTTTAGAGAACAAGTCCACCTAGATATGAGCAGAGATGGGGAGTTATGAATGAATAATACAGGGAGGAAAGGACACCAGAAAGTTGAAGGACATTATGTCTAAATATGTTCAGTGAAACAGCCTTTGAATAACCGGAGAGGCGGAGGCGTTTTCTGGACGAGAAGCAGAGCTGCTATATTTTGCTTTTCCAACCATTAACACTCTTCACCATCTCTCTGCCGGGACAGATGGTGCTTCACACACGTCACCTCACAGTTGACACAAGAGGAGTTAATGCTGGATGCATTGGCACCATTGGCACCCGGGATATTTAACTTGTGTTTTATTGCACAGGTATGTTTGTGCAGATTGACTGGGAGAGATTAATTCAAGTTTAATTACATAGTTAGAATACTACAATTTGAATATTACAGTATGGGTCTTTGAACCTATTACTAATAACTGTATTATTTATTTTAAGCATAAACTAGGACACAGAAAAAAAATATAATCGCAACCCTTACCGTATATGCCATTCAATCAATTGATTTACATAACATGTCATTTGGCAGACGCTTTCATCCAAAGCGACTTACAATTAGTGCACTCAACATCTAAGGGGCAATTCGGGGTTCAGTATCTTGCCCAAGGACACTTTGGCATGCAGATGGGGAAGAGTGAGGATTAAACCACAGACCTTCTGGTTGAGGGACGACCCATGTTTATATGTGTGTATTGCTTATTTATTTATTTATTTTGTATTGCTTTGCAGATTTATTTTTTATTTTTATTGAGTTCACCTTCGCATCTCTTCGGCCAGAACATTTGTCTTCCAACAAGAAAAAGTTGCCCTAAAAATATGAATCATTATCTATGTATGTTTCATTTATTTATACAATTTAGCAAAAAGCAAGATTCAGTGATATAAATTGGGCAACCTTACAGTAAATGTCACAGAAATAAATCAGAAATGCAAACACCCAGCTGTCCCAGACTGTAGTTTGGATTTGCAACACATTTCTCAGAGACATTAACCAAAACAATAGAAACCATAGAAACCCATCTCATAATCTTAAAAAAATAACAAAACGTTTCTCTATCTGCCCCCTGATCCAGCGTCATATCAAACCTTAATGGTGGTCCCTCCTTGGTGTTGGTGGTTAAACTTCTCCAACACTGCAAGTCAATACATTCTTGTGCATTGTCCACATCGCACCTTATTTCCTCCCTTCTCTTGCACCTGAGTATTTGTGCAGCCAGATCCATCGAGACAATCATCTGCAATCGTCCAGCTTTTATTGCTTCAAGGAGGAACATCTGATCACGGGTCCGATGGTCGTAAAGTTTTCATCTCCACCCGGAACAGATTTCCTCTCTGAGGGGAACAATAAGGTGGAGGGTGAAGTGACACAATCCACAATCCGGGCTGCACACAACTCTACGATTGAAAGAGAACAATTAAACACCACATCATCCCATGCAATTACACAGGGAACATTTCAAATCATTAATATGAATCCATATTTAATAGTTTTGAAATTAGTATGTAAAATATGCAAAATAGACCAATACATTCTCAGGTTTTGATGTAGTGGATTGAGTTTTGTATCAAAGCAATACAATGTGATCTATGGTGGGAATCGTGTAGTTTTAAAAAAAGTGAATTCGACATTGAAAAATGCAGGTCAGCAATCTTAAACAAAATGTGAAATAATAATCAAGTACGGAGCTAATTAGAGCTTAATGTGTGAAAGTTTTAATGTTTGAAAGAACTTTATCAACTTAATGTGCTCAATTTAGTCTGCTATATTTCCTGGTACGTTTCCAGTCCTGCATGTCAAGGTCTCTAAGGTCCAGAGTTAAGACTTGTACGATTATTACAGGATATAACTCATGTAGATCTAAAGACAAAGTAAAGGAGATGGTGTGTTAATTTATGTCAAGGGAATAATTCATAGTAATTCTTCTCAACTCTTTTTCAAATATATAGATGGATAATAACCTGGACTTATAAATTATCAAGGCTCCAAAGTCACTTTACAGCGTCAGGAAAATAAAAAGGTTTCAGTTAAAATGAACAAACTAAGAAAATAAAATGTACCTTCGACAAGGAGGGGGGCCTGGGAAAATCTGCTCTTTTCCCAGGCCCCTACTCCAAATGACCAAATGTATAAAGTATATCTCTGCAACTACAGGGTCTATATGAATAATCCTTGTGTCTATATAAGGGTAACGCTTTCTGCAGAGTATCAGTATACATGTTACTAAGTCAAAGTAAATGAAGGGAAGAAGATTTATTTTTTTCGACCATTTAGCCGAGCCTCTACCTGTTCTAACGAAGTATAGCAAGTCCATATTATTGTTATTATTTAATAATGTGTTGGGCATTAACGGTGTGAGTAATGTTGACTGTGTGGGTTTAAAAAGTGTAAAGAACATAGTTTTAACAGCAGTATTTGTGTTAGCCTTCAAACTAACAGACAAACAAGGAGCTTTGGTAAAGTTTCCAGAGTTGGGACACTGCAGATCTCAGCCAGGAGTGAGTTGGCGGGGGCTGCCACACTGAATGTCCTGTCATCCCAGGTTCTCAGGCTGATGGTGCGGGGGATGAGAGCAGACCCGTGTCCGAGCACCGCAGTTACAGTGATGAGATATAAGAGTGGAGGGGGTCAGACAGGCACTTGGGGCCAAGGGCATGAAGGGATTTATAGATGAGGAGGATTTTGTAAAGGATGCAGGACTTGACTCGGTGCCAGAGAAGTTGGATCAGGGTGGGGGGGAGATTGGGAGGGTGATGTGCTGCCAGGGCCTGGCAGTGGAGTTCTGCTCATACTGGAGACTGTCCAAGACGCGAGTTTTCTAATGTGTTAAGTTGACAAATCTCTGAAAACAGATCAAAACCCCCGACTTTTCCATTGATTAAAGTATAGACTTTATCAAATGCAGGTCTCCACTAAGGCCAAATAAACCCATTAAATTCAATCAGGACGCACCAAATTGCAAACACTCAAAGAAACCAGTCCCCTAAATATGCTTCAACAAGCAGTTATGTGGAAACTTACAAAAATGTTGAAGAATGCCCCCTCTCGCCGGAACGGCCCCCAGATTCGGATTCCCACCAAATGTCATGGTAATCAGTCATTTTGTTTTTTGTGCGATTCTCTCAACAAACAAACAAAACAAACTGCTCTCAGTAGGGCACATACCTTCCATCATGTTCACACAACCTGCAGTTTTGTTTTCAATCTGCAACCAATACCACACACTTGTAAATATCATTCCCCTTAAAATTGAGTAGGTTCTTCCCTCACTTATACCACATCCTTACACCAAGTTTTATGGGAATCCGTCGTGAAGCTTTTGCACATACCGTCATAACAGAAGTAAAACCTGTCTATCATTTACTATCTGTGTTTAAACGCAGTGCTAATGCCACCACTGAGGAAAGTCCTGCTCCCACGAACACCTCACACAGGAAAACCCGCCTGTTATTGACTAACGTGATATGGTTGAAGCTTTCAACATGAGAACTGTTTGACATCGCCTTATCTTAACACTGCAGCATCACGCTGTCTCCTCCTGTCGTCCCTCAGACACACAGATGTGATACATACTAAGAGGTGTGCTGCATAATGCTCTGATAAAGAAGTCTCCTGGTGAGTCCACATTTCCCCAGTGGCTCTGGATTCTTTGATGCTTGTGTTATTTTATCACTTTAAAAAAATTGAGTAAACACTTCACTTCCTGCTAAAATACACGTTTAGATTCATTGAGCAAATAGCAGATTATGTGTGTTCAATGGTTATGATCATTGAATAAATTGTAGAGATATCCTGTTAACCTCTGTAGTTTAAAGTAACGAGAAGTCTACAGATACCTGATCATTCCTGGTATATAAATGTAAGAGATGTTCCGATAACATTTTTCTCTCCCAAATACAAAATTTTGATACCTGTGCGTTTTTTAAGAAGTAAACCATAGTGACCTCTAGGAAAAGAAATATCAGTTTTATCTGGGTGAAACTAATACTTTAAAGAAGTTGTATTGGAATTGGTACATAGATTAAAATACTTGCCGATGCCGGATTTGAAGTTAAGAGATGCTGGAATTGTTATACCAGAGCATCTCTAATAATTTTGATTGATTTTTTTTTCATTTCAACTCTAAAGCTACTGCTGCTTTAATGTCCTTTGATATAGAGTGTAAATATCGAAATATACTCAAGACTTACTGATTCTTTTCAGCTGTGACTTGTAGCTGCAGTAATTATTCAAGTCAGGTTACACAGTGCTTTGCCAATAAGGTAGAACTGAGAGGAAAGACCCAGGGCACAAAGATTCCTCAAACATCTGTTCAGTTAAGGTTCCCTGAGGATTTTTTTCCCTAAGAAACAAACAAAAGTTATGTTTTATTCAGTTTTACTCATCAAAAGATGTTGACAAATGTTTCCAGTGCATTTTCTCTCTAATTGAATGAACATCTTATCGTTTACATCAGTGTTTAGGAGTTTGACGTCTGTTTCTGTATCGTCTTTGTTGCCATACTGCTGCATCTGGATCTTGGCCTGCTACCACAATCTCTTGATCATTATGATACCATTGATAGGACTGTGTTGCAGAATCTGTGTATGTGTAAGTGTATGTGCGTCATAAACAAACCAGGGATCCACTTATAGAACCCTATAGAGGTCAAAAACTGCACGGAGGTCTTTTCAGCTTATTGCTCTGAGCACATTCATAACTGAAGGTGAATCAGATTAGATTTTTTTTTATTATTGATTATTGTCATGCGAGTGTTGGTTTTGTGTGTCTCAGTGCTTATCTTCCTTGTCTCTGTGTAGAGCTGTGCAGTGCAGGCTTTGTTTGAATCCACATATCTCCACTGTGGCTGTTGGCGATTGTATTTTCGATGTTTTTTCCTGAACCATTTGACCTCTGCAATAGAAATGAGTCAACAGTGACTACATTGGGATTTTTTTATTACTTACTTTATTTATAAAAATCCTGAAATTGTGTTACAAACTTAAGAAAATAACACTGCTGTGTTTTTTCATCTAATTTAGCCAATTTGTTGCTTTGTTATTCAACAGGATGTTCGTCGCCTTTTAATTGCATCATTTCAGCTTTGTCCATTTCCAGGTCAAAACAGGTATGACCAAGGAAAAAACTATGCTAGTCATTCAGTCAGACGGCTGTTTTCATTCTCGAAACATGAAAAAAACTTAAATTACCCTCCTTAAAAATTGATTTGTGCTTGAGTCCATCAGGCAGATTTCTATCGTCGTCAAATCAGGTCTTTTATTATTGTATTTATTGAGAGACCCCTAGTGGTCAGAATCATGCATGATTTCCCCAACCTCACTCCTTTTCAACTGCTTTAGAACTACTGATGGAAATTCAACTTTCTGGATGGCATATTTTCTGAGATGTTCTCATTATGCACTGTCCCTGTCAAATACAATATATCAACTGGACTATTGTGCCTGCAGAGTAACAGAATAACATTCATGGGAGAATCGACCTGAAACAATGAAAGAAAAAAGAATAAAAATAGGATTCTAGGAACTGAAGGGGACATTTCCTCCCAGTGGAAATGACTCAGGCACTGTCCTAAATTTAAGTGCTGTTTGACTATGATACTAAAATTAAGGCTCATTCATGCTCATCATATATAAATAAAACATCTTTGTGCACGTCTTTGAGTTAGCTTATTGAGTGTCGACGACCATAAGACATGAGAAAGAAATAGAGGAACTTTGCGAATTTGTAATTGGTAATGTTGCCTCCTTCTTCGAAGGGTACATGTTGACGTCAGAAACTCTGGACTCTGTGCTGCCCTCCAGTGGATGTATTAACAACCATGCCAACGGAAGTGATGGACGTACGTGGGCAGGTGCATCATTTGAAATGGATGTATATCTTTTCATAGAGGCAGCATAAATGAGCCTTTACTCATTATCTCGTAATGAGCATCTGTTGAGTAATAATGTCCTCGACCATTACCGAGCATTCAGCCATTTAGATATTGCATGTACATATGGATCACAATCACATCTGCAGCTGCTGTTATGAATGACGGTCAATAGGTTGCTTTGTTAAATGCATCCTTGCACTGCACATCATGTGCTGTTCCAATGATGTCATCAATAACGGTACATTTTAAACAAGCTGCTCATTCTACTGGCCATCGCCGTCTTCCTGGTGGTCTTACATCCTTCTGTGGTTTTCCAGCCTCCATTCAGCCATCACCGTGCTCATTAGCTCCGCTGCTCCTGGAGCGCAGCACAGATACATCAGGGTCTTAGGCAGACAGCAGCCTACGTGAGCAGCGTCTCCACCAAGATGATTTCAGAAACGCCATCAAAATTATTGATCGCGCTACGTGGACATGACCGTTTCATGAAGACTACATGAGAACATGGAAAGAAAAAGTGTGTTGTTTCTATCCATCGATTCCAACCCCCAAAGCCTCCTGTCAATAACATGGAAAGCTCTTAGAGAAACCTGGATTGATCACCGTATAGTTAATGAGGGAGACAGAAAATGGGGAAATATCCGTTCGGTGAGATGGATGAGAGTCAGAAATAAATATAAAAAATAGTCCAGAATCAACGTCTTCCCTGAAAAATGATGTTTATGCAGCAAGAAATTCTTCTACTCCTGAGCCTGGGGTACACGTCCCGATTCCAATCTGTGCTTATACTAAAATTCATGAAGGCTCAGGAAAGAAATCTTGGTAGAATTGATCACTGACCTTATTCAAACTGGGATACTTATAATTAGGGACTACTTTATGTTGTAGTAAGACCATGTTGCATGGGCTGTTAGGCGCACATTGATCTGTATGTTTATGCATTAAGTGTGGATTCAACCCTAACGACATAGTTGTCTTAATAGTGCCATTGCACAACTATACTTTTCACCACAACATGCACATTTTTTAGTTATTTATTGCACATCCAGCAGCTTTTTAAAAAATGAAATGATCAATAACAAGGAGTCACAATTTCTGGCCACTCAGTGAATATTAGCTATGTTTTCGGTCTCTAACAACTCCTGAGGGAAAACGTGGCTTTTTAGTTGTTAACTTGAATGTTCCATTATCCTTACATTTTTTCGTTTTGTGTGTTTGTTGCTTTGTAAAATTAGTGTCGAAGTGACCATTTAGAAATGTTTTCTTCAAAACGTGAGAGTAAACGAAACAGTAGAGTTGTGGGTCTGGAGTAGAGATCTGTCGTGTTTATAGGGACCAAAAATTGAAGAAGGAACAGTTGAGCTTGTTTCCTAATACTGGTTTAACCGTCACGCAATCTTAAATAAGTAACTAGTCTGGATTTACCAGCAGATGCTAGCAGCTCTCATGCCGTTACCATACAAACCAAATCACCATGGTCATTATGTAAGTAAAGAAAAGTGTACAGCTGGCATCATGAATTTTATAACAGCTAAGCTTTCATTGCAACTTTAGGGATAACTCTTCTAGATCCATCCTCTATTCTGTCATTATTATCAATCTCATTGATTCTGCTGATCTTAAAATTTTAATAATTACAAATTTTAACGCGTATGTAAAAAATATCATGCTGAAGCAACGAATTGAATAACTAGAAAGTGAAATGTTACACTGGAAGACTTTCTCACTTGTGTTTATAATAACAGTATCAGTCAGGGTGGATTTCCCTTTCCAATTACGATGAACAGTTTACTTCCAGCAGGTTAAACCATTTCCCAGTGATAAGGCCACTATATCACAGCTCTGAGGTCATCTTAAAAAAATGCTCACCCTTAGCCAATCACTCTCCGGTATTTTGTTTTGCCATGGTGTGAATCCATATGCAATCCCATAAGAGAATACATTTATGAAACAGGAGTTCCTCAAGGAACGCTCCCCTTATTATTGCTGTCCCCTGTATACTGTCTCCTTTTTTACAGCTCTGCAGCGTGAAATGCTGTGTGTGGCTCAGCTGGTGATTGGCAGACTCTCTCCTCCCCGCAGTTATTTCATCTCCCAGGCCGCGGCGTTACCGACAGCCAGTCAGTAGAGGACGAGCCATCGGCACAAACCCAACCACTTTGTCACCCAACACGCCTCCCCCGACTTCTTCATCTTAATAACATCTTGACGCTGGCGTTAGCGTTCCTGATGGCCTCATTAAGGATTCAGGACACATTAGCTGCCATTTACAGACACGCCGACACACACAGAGATCAAGACCACTGGTCAAAACATGTCAGCTTTGCGGGGAAAGAGAAAAGAAAAATAAAATACGCCGCTATACCTTTGTGAGAAAATGCGGTCGTTAGGTGCGTTTATGCAAATGAAGCTGCTTTGTTAGAGTAATGGCAGGCAGGGATCTGCAGCAGCATAATCAGCCACGTAAGGTCATGAGAAATGATGGAGCAGCAATTCTCCCTCTCTCTCTCTCTCTCTCTCTCTCTCTCTCTCTCTCTCTCTCTCTCTCTCTCTCTCTCTCTCTCCTCGACCGGAGGATGGAGTGTGCCACCTGGCTCATCTATCACAGCTGGAACTGCTGAGACGGTGAGAGCTGCCAATAAACAATCCTCACAAAAATGGAGCACACAGAAAATCCACTTACAAGCAGAGAGAGGTAGAGAAAGAGAGAGGGGCAGAGAGAGGGAGGCCTCTGTGGGTTCCATAGCATCCCGACACGGCTCACTGCAGTCATTCACAGTTACCATAATGCATTGCAGTAGTTGTGTTCTTAGGTGTATCAAATAACACATGTATATAGATTTCAAAAAGTGCCAAAAGTGTGTGGACAGGCGTCTTTTTCTTTTGGTATTTTTAGTGTGAGGGTGGTTTGTTCTTCTCGGGCGAGGTCGTAATGCTGCAGCACACAATGATATCTTAGACAGTAGCGTGCCGCCTGACTTTGTGGCATCAGTTCAGGAGAAGCCTTGTCCCTGCTACAATGAGACAATAGCTAAAAAAAAGCAAAGGTCATAAATGGTTCTCAGAGTCGGGTGAGGAAGAACGGAAATGACCTCAAAGAGCCATGATCTAAAGCCCATTGAGAAACAGGTCTTATCACCCAACACCAGTGCCCAACCTCGCTAATGCTCTTGTGGGTGAATGGGAGCAGATCTTTTTAACCAGGTTCCAAAATCTAGTTGAAAGCCTCTCCAGACGAGTGACGGATGTTCGAGCAGCAGATTAATTCCCATCGGTTAGTGAATCACATGTTGAAGAATCACACACTGTCCTGAAGGGGCTAATTTTGGAGTTTTGGTACTTTCACCATGTTGTGTATGTTCCATTATATACTGGAGTTACTACAAACTATACCTTGAATACAATTTTAAAACTAACAATTTAGTAGCACTTAAACGGCACTTACTTATAGCACTTTTAAGTTGAGCTTTTTTGAAGAAATTGTTCTTTCTTGATTATTGTTGTTGTTGTATGGTTGAGTGCACCTATTGTAAGTCGCTTTGGATAAAAGCATCAGCTAAATGAAATATAATGCAATGTAATGTAATGATCATTAGAAAGATAATGTGTAATAGCAGTTATCACAATTTATGTTATATTACTTAATATTTTACCACTTAAAGCTGCACTTTCTAAAACATTTTAAATGAAGTATTTATGGAGGTTGTGTCAAAGCCCTGTGTTCACCAGGCTCATTTCAGTTCAGATATATTCCTTTTTACAAGACAGATGAATCTTTCTACCCAATCAGAGAAGGCCAACGTTAGGAATGTGAGCTGGTA
Source organism: Limanda limanda (assembly GCF_963576545.1). NCBI lineage: Eukaryota > Metazoa > Chordata > Actinopteri > Pleuronectiformes > Pleuronectidae > Limanda > Limanda limanda. The sequence continues at coordinate 6,251,053 of NC_083651.1, forward strand.
TTATAGCAGCTGGAAGACGTCGCTAGTGCCGGTTTGCAAGCTCCTGTTTCCTGCATTAGCGGAGAAAGCGAATATAACTGTATTGTAGGGCTGAGTGGAACGGGATCATCTCCTGCTTGAGCTGGTTTCGATTACCAGAACATGCATGTTGTAGATTTTATTTTATCAATAACAGTAATATGTTTTAGAGAAAGTACACTACCCCTAACTTATTCCCAAACATGAGACACATTTTAATTTACTTGATATCATAAATTTCACTGTAAACTTATTAGGTTACTATACATATATAATTAATGATGCCTAAATCAAAGACAATGACATTCATCATAATAATCATCATAACATTAATATAGCTCAATAGGTGGATACTGTTTCATTATTTGTTTTCTCCAAAAGAATAACATTTTAAATCAACCTCCAGAGAATTCAAGTTTCATTTTATATACAGAAATACACATCTGCTTTAATGTGGCAAGTGCAGGTGGATTTTTAACATTATGCTTCCTTTATGATCCTTTACTGTGTAATGTAAACCAGTCTCACTTCTTGCTTTAGACATATTTCTCGTTATATATTGTTTTTTATATCAACAAATCAACTGCCAGGTCACAGCTGATAATTGGGATTTTTATGCAGGATCTGTCGGCGCCTGTGCCACCTTGTGGTCCGGGTGACGATTGGTGCCCATGACACATTTCTCCGTGTAGGTTCACAGAGTTTATTTGTATCTATGCAAAAGCAGGATTTCAGCCCAAGGCTCATTATGGCATAATGTTTGCTCCCTCCCACCATGTAAATTTTGCCGAGCTGCAGCCGCCTCTGCAGCCACAAGTGGAAATTCTGTTGCACTCTGAGTCACAGAAAACAAAGCCTATCAATCACCAGACTGGAACTCCAACTGTGTTAGTCCCACTCACTGAACTGACACTCGACTGAGCGGTGGGTAATTCTCACAATCCCCGTCTTCCCCAAGCGGAAAAGTTGTTGCTTTAACAAATTAACAATACTCTGTGTAGAGTTCTTGATATATAATTTTTTTCTCTATAGACCTTGATTTTTAATTACGTCTAAATCTTTTTAAGTAGTATACAACTCAACATTTTTCCTGAGCCTGATCTTGCAGTTAAGGCAACGACTATACTTATGAACCCTTACCTGATCGTATCTGCACACAAAGGCTGCATAAAAGTGCAAGATCAGGCATTTAGTGGAATAGCCCTAATGAAAGAAGCATCATTAGACAGATTTTAAAGCTGATAATTTAAATTAAAACACTTGCATACTGTTCCTTTGAAGGAAACTAACTACTACCTGTTCAACTATGTTGCACAAAAAGAAGATTCTTCAATCTACAGTTAATATGAAATATAAAAACAGTGCATCTGTGACCGATTGTTGCATCGTCAGGGGTAAACCTCAGCATATCTTCCCCATTATCACAGTATCACTCTTCTCAAGTACACAACACACAGCGACAATAATGGTGTCCATGTGGGAATCGTGCCACTTCAGCAAACATTTCCATCTCCTCTCCATCCCGTCTCCTGAGCCGCTCTAGGTAGCGTGTTGTCATCTTCTGAATCCGCGGACAAGGTTTCAGTAAGAAATAATGGATCTGCTCCATCCAACAGCAGTGACATCAGTAACATCACAACACGGTGAAATAGGGGAACATAGTGCACCACATGCATCCTGTGCCAGAAAATCACTCTGTTTACTACACTTTAGAGAACAACTGATTGTAGATATATGAGGCGGCTGGATTTTGTTGAGCTGTCGACATTTTCCAGGAGCTTTTGTATCTCACATTTGTTGGATCAGCTATGTTGTGTAAAATAATCTCATTCCGAGAGGAAGGGAGCCAACCGACCGTGCTGTGATTTTTCAGAAAACAAAAACACAAGTTACTGAAGCTTCTCTCATCATCATTTACAAAATGAGCCAAGCAGGGAGGCAGCACCGGGCTCCAGAGCCTCAGTGCAGCAAACCATTGTAGAGCAAACACTGCAGTGCACTATCGTCTTTTTCCCTTCAATAGAAGTGAGATTATATTGGTTGCTTTTCACACTTACAACACCAGAAGTCCTTTATCAAACTGCAAAGCCGCTGTTGCAGGTGAATGCTTTTAAATTATTAATGACCTCGTTAATCGATCGGCGTGTCATCAGAGAGTCGGGAGTGTGTCTTGTTACGTCTGACATCTCGGTACTTATTAGGCGTCTCGGTTAAAAGCCTTTTTATGTTGTCTTCTATATTTACTACGGTGCATATTGCCACATATTTATTGACTGTGTTAAAGACAATACTGCAACAGCATGCTTTTTAAATATAGAATCTAACCTTAAATTGTTTATTTTAGTAAATCGCTGATGTATGATCACAGATGGTTAGATGGATGGATAGATTTAACAAAGAGGTGCAAATTTGCACTCTAGCAGCTTTCAGACACTCTTGGATAATCTCCTGATATCATCATAGTGAGATTCTTCCGACAATCTCCAGTTTTTCCTGCCAGGCCCTAAGTAAAACCCCCAGAGAAGATATACAGAGGATTGAGGACATTTCCAACACACCATGGATGCAGAACTGAAAAACACAAAGAATACAAATATCTCAGGATGAAGAAATGTTGCTCTACATGTGGAGGACACTGACGAAGATGTCGATTTGGATGATGCTGGTGTTGCAGTGCTTCAAACAAAGTCCCTGGTTTCCCCCCACAGAATGAATACGTTAGGTCTCGCCTCCTGCAGGCTGTACCCCCCCTCACGCCCTGCAGATTTTCCTGTTGTTGTGCCTGGAGAATGTCCTGCTGAATTCTTCAGGTGTGAAAAGTAAACTCCGAACAGAATGTCCGAACTCCAGTTCCGTACGTTTATGTCTGAAAATACAGTAGCTTCTGTCTTTAATCAACCACGACCAGTGTATAGACTAATGAATTGTGTCTTTGACATCCTAATAGAGTTTAATTGCCTCCACCTTTATTAGTCAGATTCATTATTACCACATAGATTTCCTAATTGGTCTCTCTTCGTTAAGTTATTCTGAAAAACATTGAATATGTCGGATTGATTTTCACTCTTCGGGAAAGCAGTTCATAACCACTCCCAAATCCTTACAGTCTGAGTTTCATTGGAGTAGACAGGCCGGTGCTAATGTGAGCATGAAATGAAGAAAACATTATGTGTACGTGCATCATAAGCTGATGTTGACTTCTTACTCTGTCATTTAAAGTAAATCCTCACAGTGTCTCTTGGTGGTTTTCTCACCTCCTCCTGTGGCGAGCACTTATCTCCACACAGTCAGTTTGCATCGCAGGAAACTGCCTCCTCTCACCTGTGTGTTACAGTGAAGAGTTCCCCCACAATCATGACCTGACCTTTTCAGCCCAAAGCTTGTGTTTGATGTTTGTAAGGCTCGCTGTCCTCTTCATCTTAACCTGGCACAGCGTATCTTCCCTCTTCTTCAGTCTCTCTAAAGTGTTGCTCCCCCCACTCGCGGGAGCTCACATATTTGAGAGCTGTATGAAAAACAAGGAGTGCAGATGTTTTGATCCGTTCGCTGCTTGCTTGTGCTGTTTTCAAAAAGGTTTTCATGGTTAGAGGCCATGTTTAGGAAAAAAATGTCATGCTGTTATTCTACTGCAGCTATCAGGCACATGAATAGGGCAACCACTAGGTATATGTTCATAACTTTTCATAGAATAGGACAAAGGTTCCCTACCCTTTCAGTCCATCACCCCCAAAATAACCATGCCAGAGACCCCCTTTATCGCAAAGGGTGCATTTGTTGCACTGTTTCCTCTGGAGCTTTAAATAAACCTGCTGCAACTAATGCTGTCACTACTCTGAAGGCTAATGAGTGTAAAGATAGCTTTTGGAACAATTATGACTAAAATATGATGTTGAGAATTGTATTGGATTTCTGGAACTCTGATCCATACTTTGGGAACCACTGGTATAGCCTATGATCGTTCTAAGGATTTATACAAATGATTACTCTGTTTGTTAAAATAAAAGCTTTTAGTTGAAGGAGGAGTTTTTAATTTATCTTCCAAGGATTGTACTTGGAAATCGTTTGCAGGATCCGTCCAATGGTCATAGTCAACACAGTTTTTTCAGTTACTGTGATGAAATCCCTTTTTGACTTTTATTTAGGCAGTGTTTTTTGAAATGGTCTGAAGAAGAGTCTGTGTCCAAAATGTTGTCTATATGGGGAGGAAAAAGAAAAATGTTGTTGGAGCATCAACTGGTTTGGAGATAATTCTCATCTTCCGACTGAATGAAGTACCTCATTTAATATTGGTTCAGTAACCAGCACATGCTCGTGGTGGAAAGTAAGGTATTACATCAGACCCAGGCTTTGGCAACTATGCACTTCGGTAAATGTTCAGTTAAAATAATTGTTTCCGTTTTATTAAGAAAGAAATTGCCGATACAAACGGCTGAAATGTGTTTTCTCAGTAGAATCTGGAGAGCGGGAAAAGAGCTTGTACACCTCGAGGGAGCTCGGAGTATATCTGCTGCTTTGTTGTGTCAAAAGGAGCCAGATGAGGTGATTCCTGGTGTCCCGGAGGACTCACCAGCAACTTACAGGGATCTTCATTAGGTTTTCCAGGCATCTTCATTAGATGGGAGACCCTGAGCTAGATCCAGTACTCGTAGGGAGATAATATCAATTTTTTGAAACATATAAACAAGTGAAAAACCAATTGATGCATGGATGGATTACCAGTACAATGTAAACTAGATCATAATCTTCTCTAACCTTAATCTAATGCTATGAGTGCCTCAGCATTAGGGTTGGGTACCGAGAACCGGTTCCAATATGGAACCGGTTCCAATACAACCGGTACCTACCCGGACCGAAATGCTACGGAGATTTTGGTGCCTCATTTCGGTGCCTGAGCCAATGGAAGACTGAGGTCTCCGCTCGTCCCGCCTCCTCACACTTCCGCTCCTTCCTTCACGGGAAGCGGCGGCTCCCGCCAGTGGACAGACTCCTGACAGGACAGGCTCCCGTGGGGGGGGGAATCTCCTCGTGAGACCTCTCCCCGGCGCTGGCTGCCCCCCCCCCGCCGGGCGCATTTCCTTGGCGGTGCTCCGGGACCGGCTCCGGGACCGGCTCCGGGACCGGCTTGGAAAGGCTCGGGCGGGAGGAACGAAGACCACGCCGAGAAATGTTTCATAAAAGCGACCGCATGTTAGGGGCACGAAGGCGGGGGGCCGAAGCCTGCCTGCGACAGCCCCAGCCGTGGAGACACGGGGGTCTCCGAGTGATGGAAAAGCGACCCTCAGTCTTCATTTGGCTCAGGCACCGAAGTCAGAGTCACGAGTCAGAGTGTGTGTGTTTTGTATTTATTTTTATTTATTTAAGTATAGTGTAAACTTTTGTTAACAGTTCGTATGTTATTCATAGTTTTAAGTTCAAAAGGGTTTTGTATTTATTCATATTTATAATCTACTTTATACAGTTAATATATTTGGCAATAAAAAAGCCTTTCTTAGTCAAGTATCGTTTTGTGCACTTTTTTGAAAAAAGTATCGGTTCAGGCACCGTTTAGGCACCGGTATCGTTTTAAAAGTATCGTTTAGGAACCGGTATCGGATAAAAACCAAACGATACCCATCCCTACTCAGCATTGAAAAACAACCAGGACTTTTGGATGGTCGCTTGTTTATTCTTTATTCATATATAACATGTTAACAAGTTTGAGGCCGGTAAGATAAAGAGGTGAGATATACGTTTGTGGAATTAATAGATAGATTAGTGCTGTCATGTGTAATGTATTCCCTGTTTTGGCAGCAAACATTGGAACGTAAATGTGAAGTGTGAATTGTTGTGTGATCCTGACGCATTCTTGCACCAACATAATGTGAGGTGTCGCATTTACACAGCGTCTACAGAGGAAAAAAGCTGCCAGGCCTTTGTTTTAACCGCCACTCGGAGACGAGATAAAAACAGGCCATTAAGAAAAACAAGAAGAAGAGTAGAGGGACCAAATATTACCCAGTGACCAGTGCCAGCTGTGTTTGGCATGTTACAAGAGGGGACGATTATCTGCCCCCAAAGGGCCAACCCCACTCAGAGCCATGACCAGCTCCTTGGCAGAGGCATCTACACTTGTATAGCCCCACAGATGCTCAGAGAGCTAAAGACGCATTCTGATCCACTGCTCCACAGGGCTAATTTCACACCTCCTTCTGAAGCTGAAGCAAATTAATCACAGAAACAGTTCCTCTCTGTGGACACCGCTGAACCAACATCACATACTGGTCAGCTCAGAGGATGCAACCAAACAGCCACTGGTGTTTATTATGAGCAAGTTCATTAAAAAACATGCCGGGATGCCCTGCGCGTAAACGTCTTGGATAATTGGATGACGCTATCATCAGAAGTTAATTCCGCAGACAGAAAAACAGCAAAACAAACCAAGTCATTTGGAAACCTTTTTATCACAGCTCGAGTTCTGAGGCTCAATAAGTTCTGCCCTACTTTCCACAATTGGCAGTGTTTTTTCTGCTGCTTCATTTAGCCAATCCTTTGAGAAGAAATTCTCTGTGCTCCTTTATTTGACATATCTTAATGTTTAGCAGCCAGCCATTTCCGACTTTAATCCGCTCCCTTCAAATTGTCAGTATTTCTAAGTAAACACAGGAGCAGGGAGGAAACAAGGTGACAATTGGCAGATGAAAACGGAACGACTGCAAAAATAAGAATTGTGCTTTTACTTTTAGAGATTAGAGGACTTTAGCCACAGCTTTGATTATTTCAAGCTCTTTGTGAAGAAAAGACACTCTGCCTCAAACGTTAACACTGACCTTTTCATTCTCTTTACATTTCAGTTGTCTATACTTATCTACATGAAAGCGCTGGCTCATTAGGGCGAGGATAAAATGCCTTATTTTACTCTTCATCTATGAGAGCACAAATTCAATCCTGCCAGTAAACAAGAAAGATTCACGACGTTGCCATAATATGATAATAACGAAAAAATCAGGATCACTGAGTTCTGTATGTGAGGGCAGAGTGTGAAGAGCTCATTAAGTTTCATGTCCCGGTTCATGATTGAAACCCAGAAGCTCCTTGGCTGACGTGAAATGTCTTTTGTTGTCTTTTCTCCAAACTACTAGTTAAAGAGAACTCTTTCAAATAAATGTATTCTATTCAGTAATTGTGCTCTGGTATTTAATAGCAAAGCATTTGTTAAGTGATTTCTAAACATGGGTGTCATTAGAGGCTTGCCAGTGCAGTGCACAGTATTGTAAAATCCAATATATCACAGGCACAGATCTAAAGGAACCACTGCATGTATTCATATTCAAAAAATCTATATATATATTCAAAAGTAAATATAGCATTGGTGAGATTGTCTGTCCTGAAAATCTGAGTAGAAAAACACAATACTTGTTATTCTAGGGAATAATATCACATCTAATTGTACAGAAAATTACAAACTTCTAAAATCTACAAGCTTTGTCTAAAAGGACTTAAGACCTTACATTTTAATGTTAGAATTTGTCCTGCTATTGTTTAAAGGACCCAACAAAAAAAAACACTTTGGCAAAGCTTGACAAAAGATTATGTTTTTAGTTAAATGTAGATAAACACAAAATGACTGTGTCACTATTAAGCCTTAAGCCCGATCACAATGTTTCCCTGCTTCCCTGAGTGCTGTGAGTGCCCATAGATTGGAGAAGTGAAGGTGAAGAAGCCAGCCTTCTCCATGTTAGCAGATTTTTACCGGTTTATTAATGCTACGAAATTGGTATGAAGGTCATGATTGACAGTTGAGACTGACTAGCGATTGGTCGAATGTGTGTACAAATGGCAGTGTTTTTATCCAGGATATTTTATTTTCATTTATGGATATAGGGAGGAAGTGGAGACGCGTCGACTATCTTTTATACAGTCTATATAAGCGCCTTATAATAATAAACCTTATTAATATAGCACTTTTCTTGACAAAGTGTCAAAGCACCTAAGAGAAAGGATTGGATGGAATTTAAAAGAAGAGCAATGAAAGTAATGGAATGATAATCAATTCCTAGAACAGAGGAAAATTTAAATATAAAAGTACTAGATCAGCCTAAATGAAAATCATGAAAATTCTGAGTAAAAACGTTTTAAGAATACATTTCACACTTAAGATGTCACTTATTGGACGGCTGTTCCACACTTGGGGCTCGAACCGTAAAAGTCATCCGTAGAATAACCAGCCTAAACAAGTGATGTATATATTTACAGCAACCCAAATAGATAAATGAACATGCACATATATTTGTTGTAGCAAATTCCTTATATATAAATGTAATTCCTAAGGAGTGGTTATAAACCAGACCAACTGCTTCTTTCTCATTTGTCGTATTGTTGTTGTGAATAATGCTTGACATTGTATAAAATGTTGTAGCTACAGAAGAAAGTACTCTCGTATAAGCAGAAGAGGCTACACAGCAAACATAAATAGTTTCTATGTTCCAACATCCAAACATATGACTGCAGCATTTGAATTCAAAGTCTATAGTTGGTTTGTTTTGAGGAAGACGGTGGAGCCAGGGAAAATGTGACCTGATGAGGTGGATGATGGAGATGAGGTGAGGAAAGGTCGCGGGCTCACCGAAAATAGTGAGAGAGTGAGTCACGTCTCCGGGGATCGTAAATGTCCCCTTCAGCTTTCATCACAATCTGGCCTGCTGTTTAAGGGCCATCTTATTCCCAGCGCGGTCCATCTATCAGACGTAATAGACGTGATATTCCTCTGCTAGCTCTGTTTTGAAAAAGAAAAAAAGTGCTAGTATCGGCCATCCAACATGAACTCCTGAGTATTTGCTTGGTAGATCCAAGCCTCTGTTTCTCTTCTTCTTGGAACAACCTATAAAAACAGGAGGAAAAAATGCAGCTGAATTGGCAAATCATGGCACGGCGAGCCACAAAAATGACAAAACGTGGAGCTGAATGGCTTTCTCTGCTGTCAGGTTCGCATAAAAAAGGTGCACTTAGCAGAGGTGGAATGTGTTGAGGAGCACAAACAGTGCTGTGCTGTGCCTGCTGCAGGAACAACACTCCCGCTGCAGGAAATCTCAGTGGAGAGTTTGGCTCGGATTCTTTTCCCACAGCATTTGGCTGATTTATTTTAGGACTGTTGATTTGCTGCATTGAAGAAGCAGGAGATACATCCAAAGACACCACACAATTGAAAACAAAATGCATCTGAAATATAATTGTTTTAATTATCTCGTTGTTATACCGTATATTTGCATTGACAATATATCCAGACTTTTTTTTAATCTCCAATCAATTTACTCCATTCAGGGGATCAGTGACTATAAGGATGGATAGTGCACAATGTGGCGTAAACCTGCTGATCTCAGTGCCAGGCTTCACTGCAGAAGAGTGCAGGGGTGTATACCTTGGGCCCATTCATGCCTGACTGACACTGCTATCCATCATGTGGTTTATCAGAGTCCAAGTCCAAGTGGCAGTGTCCTACAGCTGTCCATTTTGTAAAGAAATGGCCCTCGGTTATGATAGTGGAAGCAGACAACAAAAGCAGCACAGTAGCCGTTGACCTTTAAAACTGGCACCAAAAAAAAGTGGAAGAGAACAGATGAACTCTTACTGGAGTTCATTTAAATCAATCTCATGGGCAGTTTTGTGATGCCCTTTAATCACCAAAGGTTCACTTTGCCCTCCATTCTGTAAAAGCTTGAATTAAAAAATGTAAGTAAATCTAAAAACGCAACAAAAATTTCTGTGAATGTTTCTAAATCGGAAAGAAACAAAGCTTAGAAAAAGATTCCCTCTGCTTTTTATATATCCTAGTAACTCACAGACTTACAAGTAATTTAATTCCACAATCAATTTTATCTCTATAAACATATTCTTCATGTATATCTTCACAATCCGTGGGAGAGGGAAATGATTTTGGGGCCGTAAGTCTTCTGGTTTCTAAGTGACCGTTCAAGGCTTTGGTTGCAAACAGGGAAACAGTCGGTGTGGAGGGCAAAGAGGTGGAACACATTGATCGCAATGCATCAGCTATCTGCTTTTCAATTTTTTTGCATTCATATGCAGATAGCTGTTAGAAGAGATAAGCCGGCATGCCATCTGGACATTTAACACCTAGAAAAATGACAAACATTTGACTCGTGTGATGAAAGAAACTAGTCGGACGGTCTTGAGTGAATGGAAGATGAAGTCTTGACCATTGGCCCAAGATAGCCGCTGGGCTCCAAGATTGACCTTTATATAAAGTTAATTGATTAAAAACTGGATGAATATTTTTGGAGGGGGGGATCAATATAGTGCAAAGTAATACTGAGGTAACTTTCCTGCTACAATTTAACTTGATTTACTGAGTGTTGGTGATATAGACCCAGTGATAAACACCAAAGTTTGACCTGAAAGTTAGTTCAGAAATTTAGGGTGCAAAATAATGTACATATGACATTTGGAAATGGATTTTCTGGGAAAGGATCTTGATACGTGATAATATGTCATAAATGTAAGTTTAATAAGACCTGGAGAAAACAGTTTGCAACTATAACTTTTTATAATTTGGGTAAACTTGTGCCGTGCCCGTCAGAAGGGGATCATTGCTTGGCTATGATTGGTCCTAAGCAAAAGTTGTGCCAAGTTTGGAGCTGATTGGATGAGTGGTTGTCGAGAAAATCAAAATTCAGACAAAGATTATTACTCAACAGTAATCTGAAAAACAACACAAATACATAGTGGAAACAAGCCATTGTTTTGGGCAGTTTTCGCCCGACGAGTTCTAAAGTTAACGCAGTAGTAAATCAGTGCTTTATTGAGTTGGGTCAAATTCGATCTGGGGCTTTTTTGAGAGTATGCTCACCCGACAAATTTCTTTGCAGTTTACCCCCCGTTCACCCACTCATGCGCACAATGGCAGATGTGCCATGCGAGGCGCTGGCTTTGCCTTTGGGAACACTTCGAAATTCAGTGTTGTGCTCAAGGACACTTCACCAACTGGACAGACGGAGATGAAAATTGAACCTTGCAGCTAATGGACGACCTGCTTCACCTCCTGAGGCAGAGTTTCCCTGCTCGTCAAGAGGCACACCCGTCTGGTAAACTGTTGTGTGTCATTATACTTGAAGCACAGGAAGTAGGAAATGTTGTGAGACTTTGGAGTGTGTGATTATAAGGTGTGAAGATCTGTAGAGGAAAGAGTTACTGTGACATTGTGCGGTGGTTGTAGGGCGCTGGTGTGGGAGGTTCCAGACCGATCCAAGAGTATCAGTGGCTCATGCTTTGTCATTGTTTCTCCAATACCTTCTGATACGAGACCTAGGAGCATCTGTCATCATATGGTTAAGTTTATGGAACATCCATACTCCTGCTAGGCCAAGGCACTGAGGTCATTGTCTTCATGGTGCCAACAACAAAGAAGCAGTTAAGGTTGTGAAACCGTGATGAAAAGAAAAGAAATGATGATTGGTTACAAATGTACACAAACAGTAGTCTCCCATCAAACATTGCGGTTATGTGAATCCATTTATTTCTAAGCCCCCATAAGGGAACTAAAACGACAATTTGTAGAGACCATATATGTCTGCCGAGGCCAACGCTCTCTCCAACCATGTTAAAGTGAACGAAATGTTTTTGTCATTGTCATTATATTCGTGAATCAACATAGCATGCCCCACTGCGGGAGTTATACTTGTTAACAAATACATTAATAACAACTTAAATGCTTACCACTACAATTAGCAATTTATTAGATATTTAAATAGAGCCTAAAATAGCCAATAACTGTACTTAAATTAGAGTGTTGCTGAATCCTGATACTAAATGACAGGGAACACATCTTCCACATATTGATAATACAGTAAATTGATGCTTTAATGATTCAGTCTGTCAGTTTGTTTATTTTCACTAAATAACTATAGAGAACATCTTTTGAAAGAAGAGTTGTTGTGTTACTCTGCTGCCATTAATGTGGAGATTGATGGTGACACATTTTCCTTTCCAGACTCAATGATGTTTAATTTTGTTTTTTAAATAGTTTTGAACACACAAAATTACTTGAGGCATGTTTTATTGTATCATGAAAACTGGAACGCAGTTCTGGCTTCAACTCAAATTTCAAGAAGGCCTCGTCTCTTTCACAGTGCAGCCCTTCAGTTTTTAATCACTGCTCGACATGACATGTTTGCAGGTGCAACCTTGATGGTTTGATGTTGAAAAGGGACGTTCACAGTTCAGTTTTGACATTTTCATGGGACTTTGTGGATTGTGTTCAACATGCAGAACACAACAACATTTTCAGACATGTTTTCTGCATTTTAATATGTATTTAATAGGGTGCAGTAGTATTAGTTGATGTTCGGGGCTGATTGCATCTGTCATGTTTGGGCAGAGAAAAGTGTCAGTTCTTTCCAGTGCTGTGATTGAATGTTAAATCAAATGTGAAATCAGTCCAGACACGTCGCTTACTTGCACGTTGCAGCTTATTCTGAATTTATAGAAGACCTTTTTAAGTTCATTATTCAGTGTTTTCTGTGGAGGACAGCAGCTCCCTTTACCACAGACTTTGGGCTTATTTACCTTGCATTCATAAATAAACCTGTATAACACACTAGAGGAAAGAAACATTGAAAAAACATCACATGTCTCCTTTAAATAATCTATGTTTTCTTATGGCAACATGTCTGTGTTCATTTATCAATGGAAGAGTTGAGATATGCATGAATTAACTATGTTTTTGTCCTTCTTGTGACGTGCAACTGAAAGAAAACACAATAGCTACAGCCACACTTTGTCATTTTTATGATTTCACAAGTGACTTATGAAGCCATAAATCTGACCGGCCACCTGGCTGCGATGTGTGCCGCTCCGTTCCTCCACCCTGTGCTGAAATCTTTATACAAACCTTTATAGAAGGCACTAAAAGATTACTATGTCTTAAAGGTTGGGGTTTTCCATTTAGAGCGTCCTTAAGCAGACCCATTGCAGCAAGATAATAGTGGCTATAATTACACAATTAATCAATTGTATTGCTTTGTAGATGCATCACATAATGACGACAAGCCAATTTAGCATGTGTCAAGATGAATTACCTCACTTTCCACATCAAGGGTGTTCCAAAATCAGTTTCAATACTTCAAGTGCTTTTCTGAGCATATATTTGCAAAGGATTGATCAGGAGGTTATTTAGCCACCGTGGATATGACAGAGGGACACTGGCTTTAATCATGAGCTTCAAGCAGCATTTGTCACCGGCGTTCTGTTTGGGTGAGGATGAACCGCAGAGCATCCGCCCCTTTAGTCTGGTTTTAGAATCAGAAAAGCATCAAGCTGCCGTCTGCCAAGAAGCAGCATTAGTCGACTGAGTCGGTGGTGAGCATGACTCACACAAAGAGCAACAGATGGACCAAGCTTAATTTAGAAAAGTTGTCATTTACCCTTTGTTTTTGTGTTGCTTGTGATAGCAGAGTTTGTGTCTGCGCTGCTCTTCTTTGAAACTCTCAGATCAACCAGTATACCTGTGTTTGAACCTGTAAAGACATCAAGAAAATATTATAGCATGGCTTACCCTCACACCTGCACTGCTCACTTCAGTCTTTAACAACTTGTTTAAAGACTAACTGCACTTTAATACCCCTCCCAAGGACTCAGCTTCTCTCCCTCCCTTTTGTTCCTTTATTTTCAACCCCTCATTTTTTCAGATTTCATGATCGTGGGAAAATGTCGAGTGACTATAACCTTCTCAGTTTGACTCTGAATGTATATAGTTGGCACTTGGCAAATGCATTGTGGATCTGAAAAAAGCTTTAGGCACAGTCATTGACCTTAGAAAAAGATGGACAACGTAATCGCTCTCAAAATGGTGCAAAAACCTCTGGCTCTAAAAAATGTGCAATATATATAGATGTATATATATATATATATATACTACAAAAACTCCATATACTGTTTTTGACTGTTATTTGAGTGTACATTTTTTAATTGGGTATTAAATTCAAATCTGCTGCTATCGTGATCATATTAAAGTTATTTTGATCCAAAGTAATTTTTTAATGTTAAGAGGATTTTCCATCAGATCATTTCTCTATTAGATTTATGATGATATGTTTAAACTCTAAGAGATGGCATTTAGCCCATTTCTTAGGAAGTGTGTTAAAGTGTGGCATCAAATAGTGAATCCCAGTGTTGCATGGCCTGTGGTGGGGCATCTTTTTATGGGGCCTAAAACACCTGGTGGTCCCCTTGACACAGATATTCAGTGGGTCATTGATCGTGAGCTGTCTTTGGAGGAAGTGCCTAAACTCAGATGAGGGACGGTTCAAACACAATTCTTCTCAGTGATGATATTACATCATCGTAACTGTATGTAATCCTAAAATCCTTATCATAATAATAACAATGATAAGAAACTTATTCCTATAGCGCCTTTCAAAACCAGAGTAACAAGTTGCTTAGAAAATTGAATATTCATGCAAAGTTTCCTTTAATAATAATATAATATAATCTCATATGATATAATAATCTCACACAGCAATGGTCAGATATCCCCCCAAAAAGCTGCAGTGATACGTATGTAATGATGCATTACAACAACGTAATTTAAAAAGCTTTGGGGGAACAAGAAAAAAGAGGAAGGTATAACATGAGCTGGGTGATACCACTGGGGCTGAAGCTGTTTTCTTACCACTCAGCCTTCAAACCAGTGCTGAGTTCACTGTGACCTGATTCGATATGACATTTGTGTCAAGAGGTGCACACTCGATAACCCCCAGTGACATATCAATAGCAGAGCTGAACGTATACTCAACAGTATTCAATCCTGCGCTGTTTATATTGGGAAGCTGTTGACTGATGCTGCCTGTCTGCTGCCGTGGCTTTATGACAGCTTGTCCTGTTCTTCACAGCCATTTGTGGGTTTGTCATCTGTCTTGCTATGAATTGGAGCTCTGGATATGTGAGGGAAGGACAGTTGGTTTCTCACTAAGGTTGTATGTGGTCCTGATTCCCTGCAGGCCTCCAACCCAGCCAGTATACTATACTTCTGATTTGTTAGATTATCCCCCAACTGTAACATTGTACATTTCATGATACATTTATCGCGTCGTTCTTATTCGTGTACATACGATATTTCAAGAAGTGCTTGGGGAAATTTCTTCAAATTTGGCACAAATGTTTGCTTAGACTCCAGGAGGATGCAGATTATAGCGGTCAAAGGTCAAGGTCAGGATGTCCTTACGAAACAAGTTTTTGGTCTTGTGAACACAACATCTTAGAAACACCTTGAGTTAAGTCCTTCAATATTTGGTACAAACATTCAGTTGAACTCAAAGCTGAGCTGATCACATTGTGGTTGTCTGAGGTCCAAGTCACATGGACCGTTCAAAGCCCTTTTACACCTTTTGAATGCCTTATTTTAGGAATGCCTATTGAATTTTTTTTCTAAATTTGGCACAAATGTTTAATATAAATTACACCAGATACTTGCAAAGACTGAACTTTTAACTCAAAAGTACAAACTGCTACAGGAGAACCCAGTACGGTCATTCTGCAACATCAGCCTTCTCCTGATAGTTCATTTTGTTTAAAAGTGGAGGCCACTTTGTATTTAAGGTGTCAGGTATAATTACAATCAAGCAAAATATGACACACAACTATACCTTCTTTCGTTTTATTTCAAAAATCTTAATATTTGTATGTTTTGTGTTTTTCTTAAATTGTCTACCTTTTACCACGTCAGACAATTTACTTCTTTCAAGGACTTTCTTCACATTTTGACTCATAGATTTGAAATAAGTAGTCAAGGTCATAGTTCACAGTGACATCATATAACCTTTTTGGGGAGGTACCACCATCTTGACCCAAACCATTTAATCATTATTTAAAACATGAATACAATATTTTGATTTGTGGATTCAAGCTGCAGAAAGTGCTACTATGATATCTCGCTTCAAGATTTTACACTTTTCTCCTAAAGTCTGTTCAGATTATAGATTTATTCTTTGTGGCCAGAATATAATATATAATTCCAATGGATGGAAGGAGCAGCGGCCTCTTCCTCTTTGCATTCATGCTCTGTTAACTCCAGTTATCATTTCAGCCGATGATAAATCATAGTAGGATCTCTGCACCAGTGATAATCAAGGGGAGTTATTCAAGGACTAAATTACAATACTTATGGTTAGGTGGACAGTAATGCAGTTTTCAGTGTGCTATTATTCAAATCATACAATGACGCCAGTATCAATGCAGAGTGAAGCAGATCCTCACACATGCTTAAGGAATGTAATTTGAGATATTCCACGATACCACACATGCAGAATATGCATTACATTATAAAAGCGGGTACGGTTTAAGATTAGAAGCAGTGACACTGGATTACAGCACATTAAATGAAAGCTGCTGAGTCATGACGACCTTAAGCGGCATCAGAAACTCATCTGCAGTGATGATGCTGATTGCCAGCTGCTGCCAACGTTACAGAAAATACATGAAGCCCAAGAGATTAATGTTCCCGGCCACAAGAGCCAAGGACATATTCCCAGATTAGAACACAGGAGCAATGTAAAATAACATGCAAGACGGAAATATGTCTCATAGGGGGGTCGACAGACGGTTAAAACAAAATCTTACCTCATGAACAGATGAGTTTTTACTTGTTTTGAAAATGTCTGAGCATGAATTGTGAATTCAGAAATGTGGTTCTGTGTTAGTAAAGTGGCCGAGGTGTTAAATGTTTAATTAGTCAGTGAGACTCATACTGACCTCATTGTTTCAGTAGCTGCATTTTCAGGTCAATAAATATATATTTTTTTAATCTGGCGGGCAGTGAACTGAAACTTTCCTGCTATGTTTCCCTGTGATGTGTTCAATGATTGCTGATATGGCTGCTACCTCCACTGCCTCCACACTCCTCATGAGGAAAACTTTCAGAATATATTCAGGACTCTATAGGAGCTGGTTCAATAACACTGATGTTCACCTTGCCGTGTCACCGACCTTCTTTATTGACTTTCTCTAAACACAACAGCATTGATGTGAGGGCTGGATCAGAGCGCTTCAGACTTTTTTGCTGGAATGTAAACAACAATAAGTTTGTTTAAAGGAAAAAAAAAAACTGTGCTGGAGTTGTATCCAGCAGCGTGATGAACTGAACATGACAATCTAGTACTTCCTGTTTGAATCCCCCAGGCATCATAGAAAGTGCAGTTCTAAAAGTTAAAGCTTGATTAAACTAAGTTTGGATTATAGACATCCTTTTAATGCATCGTTTGAATTTAGACTATTTTGGAAAATTAAATTTCTATTTACCTCTTTGTTAATACTATTAGTTTATGTTTTTTTGATTTCAATCTTTTAATTTTTTACTGTTTTATTTGTATCTTTTTCATGGTATTTCATAACAACATTTTTATTTGTTTTGTGTCAGTCTTTGTTCATCCATTGTGAAGCACTTTGGACTGCTATAACCTGAAAGATGCTATAATAGAGTTTGATTGATTAAACAATAATTGAAGTATAGCAAAGGAAAATATTACAAATGCATGCAACTTCTTATTAGTATTGTTATTGTTATTATTATTATTGCTTAGAATGTGTCGAGCCCGGTCCCTTCTGATTTGAGGTTCAAGTGGGAAAGGTTAATAATTTAGACAAGATCAGTGTTCAAAAGTTTCACAGTAAAACGTTTATTGTATAAGAACAATACTTACAGAGAATCTCTGGGGTTCTGCTGGACACGTCACCAGTTCACTGGATCATGTCGAGAAGAAGCTCCCACTTTTTCCAAGTCCACAGTATTTGTAAGAGACACAGCGTGCAACACAGAGGCGGTTCTTTTCTTCAGGACACTCAGCAATTGGCCAGATGTATACTGTCTCTCAGAGTGCAGTTTTTTGCAAGCACATCATTGTGAGAGAAGGTTTACTCCACCAGGTGTCTCCCACCATTGTGCCCTTATCAAAAAGGAAGTTTATTACAGTGGAGAGACCCAGCAGATTAGACCTTAGAGGAGGATTTCATATGTTTTTCCCATAATAATTCATGAAATAGTTCTTTGTTTTAGTCCGTGAGAATCCGTGCTTTCATTATCTCAAATCTCAAGATGAACTTTCCTTCTCACGCTTTCCACAAATTGCACTTTGCAGTCAGATTGACCCTCAGATGGTTGCACTTTGTGTTTGACCCTGTACCTGAGTCAAGAAATTATATATCACTCCAGGATAAAAGAAACAGTTGTAATATTGTTAATTCTATAGACTACACAGCTAATATTGATTCACAGGATATAATGTAGATAAAATATAGTAAAGTATATTCATAAGATAGAGAACAAAACATAGATATCTCAACAAATGTCCCATCAACATTATGTTTGTGTCCTCTCCAAAACTTTTCAACAATCATACATATAATGCTCCACTGACCTATTAGAATAGAATGCAGTATATACTTAACACGACTAATTCAGAGAACTTAAACAGATAATTAGTAGTTATCTTAACACCAGTTCCAAATGTGCACAATAAGAAAATAATTGCCTTTTCCATTAGGAACAAGCATCTTATTGTATGTTAGTAAATTGAAAACCTCATTGTTATGTTTTATTACAGTTTAGATCCAAATATATATATTTGAATATCAGTGTAAGAAATATAACTTACAATAAAAAAAAAACTAAGAAGTAAATGTAACAGTAGTCCCGGGCTGAGCTGATATATTGTCCAGTGAATCTCAAATTAGAAACGTGACTTGACTTGCTCCAACCCTGCAGTTCAACATGAGGGAAGCGAATCCCAACATTTAATAGATGAATTATACAGTGTTAACTATGCCGCTGCATTAGCATATACACAGGACTGAGGCTAGACTCACTGTTTTTCTCTCCCCGGAGAATCAAAATGTGCTGATATGTATGCAGCGTGCAGATGAGGTGCAGCAGATAGCAGACGGTTTGCATAGGTAGTCAAGAATTAGGCTGAGCCCAGATCTCTCAGGTCCTTTTACCCTTTCTCCATGTTCTTAAGTGATAACAGCAACAGACAATGTTCACGCCTCATTTCATTTCATTATCATGTCCCATCCGCCTCATCGCCTCAGTTCCCGGACTAGTCTTTTATCTCAGCATGTGGGCAATCACTCATCGACAGCATATATAATGGAAGTAGGGGGGGTTGTCTAATCAAAGGTTTGTGAAACCAATTTACCATGCTGAAAAGAGTACTCCAGAGAGAATTCACTGACAAACTACTGTAGATGGGGGACTGCATAACACTGTGGGAGAGGCTGCAATTTCAGCAATAGTATATCGACACTCAGAAACCATATTGAGATTGTTTATAAGCATGCAGAGAGCGAGGTGTTCGATCCCTGTTTCGTGCAGCTTGTTATTTGCAGATGCACAATAACACAAGAAACAACGATTTCAAGTGTATAATGTGAGTGCTGTTTTCACTCAGCGGTAAAGAAATGAGAAAGATTCAGGGGGCAGTTGGACCCATGAAGGTCGGGTTTTATTCAGCTCTCATATCTCTTCATTTGGAGGATTCACACAGTATCACATGGTCAGATGGATCCTGGGAAGGTGAATGGTCCGCTCCATAGATTTATAACATTTATCCAAACAGATCAGCCAGTAAACTTGAGAGTCCTTGACTCCATCCCTTCTGGAAATTGCTCAGCATTTATTTCCCCTCGTTAAGTGGATGACATTTTAGCCGGTTTCCGCCGTGGACTCCGGAAAATGTCCACATTATCATTCTCAGGAAATTCTCCAGAGTTTGTCTTTGACATTTGAAGAACGCAGCAGGAGATTTTCCAGCCAGACGCGCTTGCAACAACAAAGACATCTCTGGAGTGCTTCAACGAGGGGTGGCGCAGCATGCTCAACAAAAAGTATTTATCCCGCTGTGGAGATCATGTGTTTTTGTTTACAGCACTTTTTTGCTGACGTCGGCCCTTATCCTCAAAAGCCCTTGAATCTCGTCATCTTTCCAGGTTGACATCTTGACAGCAGGAGATACTCTGGAGAATTTCCACAGCCCCTTTGGATGATTTCAGGAGAATATCTAGAGCTCAGTGCATGTATTGCATGTCTCAAGACATTTACAGAGCTGATGAGACATATTCACCATCACTCATCATGACAATCGCTGTGCTGAAACCTAATTTAAATATGTGAATGAGCTGTGTCTCCACGGTTGGAGAACAAGGCAGGAAAATTCCTCCGAAGAGAGCTGTGAAATTGATCTGGCACCCTGTGAGAGGCGTGTGAGGAGACCACTGATTAAAGGAGACATCCCATCCCTCCTCCTGACCAGTGTCAACCTCCGAGCTCCGAACTAATAGCCATCACTGCCACTTTCCTAACAAAGAATGGCTTTGTCCACTATTTTTTTCACATTTGTGAGTCACTCTCAACAACAAATTAAACTTTGTACACAACTCCGAGGAGCATCTTCCATGATTATGATTCAGTGGCTGTGGTCGTCCAAATCGATCAAGAGTGCAACATTATCGGCCTGCAGGACTGATGGAAGCTATGAATTATTAGGTAGCAAGGAAAGTAATATTGGAGGGCCGGGGATTGAAGACCTGCAGCAGAAGTGACCAATAGCTGTGGTGATACGGTATAAAATAGACATTAATATGATTTATAAAGTGAAGGGAGGCCCCTGGAGAAAGGCCAAGGCTTATGCAATGAGGCCGGACGAGCCGAGCCCAACCTCTTCTCAACATTTGGCCACTTTTAAGTCCTTCGCTCGGAGAGAGATTTGCTCCGCTTTACTTTGATGGATTATTTTTCAGATGCTGTCTCACCTGCATCAGAGTATCCAGCCTGAATCTCACTGAGCTGCTGAAACCAATAACCTCTCTCCCGGTGATTACATTGATGAACTGTTAATTTGTTTTGTCAAGTTCACTTTCAAACAAATTGAGGTAGAGGCGTTCTTCTTTGGCAGCTTTTTTGTATGTTCTACATTCATGTGGCGCACAAAGGGAAGATGATGGACACGCAGAGGACGACTTTGACAACATGGACCAGGGCTGCGATTGAAAAGTCTATTTTACTTAGCAAGGTTCCTGAGTAAGCCTGCTGTCAGACATGCACTTAAGACTGGAAATGTTCCAAAGGGGCTGAATGTGAGAATGCACATGTCCAAGTCAGTCCTGACATATTCCACAACTAAAAGCCCATGTGAGAGAACAGCAGGTAAATTCATATTTAATACAAATATCTTAGCCAATAAAGAGGTGATTCGGAAAGACTTTAATTATGCTCTTACCGGGCTCCACCCCTCACCTGAGTCTGACCTCGACAGTCTTCTGCTGCGTTTGTCTGAAAACGGAATGAGGAAGGATTTCAGCAGCAGCCATGAAGAACTGGTGGAATTCTTTAATGATAAGGAAAGGAGCTTCAATGCTTCCTATCTTATCTCCTTTAGCAAAGGAAACACTGGACCTCTATATTCCTTTCATGTTACGATGTTATTTCATCACATTTCCATCTTGTTTTTGTTTCCACATTATCTATTTTGTTGTTGTGTCTAAGAGTAACTGACAGTTAAATGTAACCAATGGAAAGCACCTTCTCAGGAAAACTTATTTTCATCGTGATAATATTGAATTTATCCTTGCATAGTATCAGTTATATATAAAGTTGGTTTTGTGCATTTTCTTCGCTCCACAGTTCATCACATATTTCCCTTTAAATCTTTCCTTGACCTCATGTCGTTTTCCATCAGCGCCTCGGAACAGTAGTCGAGAAAGAAGAATTTTTTAACTTTTCCATTGCAGCCAGATCTTATATTCTGCTCTTAGTCAGGTTTAGAAGAAACTGTGGAATCCGTTGCCAGTCCGGATGTGATTGATATTTTCTACATGAACACATTTAGCTTGTGTTTTCCACTCCACATACATCCACATTTTGAAGTGGCAGAGACATTTTTATTTTGTTGTCTGTCATTAGTCCCAAATATCTGTCAGCTGATTTGACAGTTTTGAATTCTGGGAGTGAAGCTACCGTGTTTTTTATTACACCGTGAATTTGAATCACAAAAGCGATACGGTTGACAACTGTACATTTAAAGAACGAGCTGCACTGCATATATTTTCCACTTCATGACATCCTCACAATCGCTTTGGTCTTTGCATTTAAATATGATGAAAAACAAGACAACAGCCAAGCAAGCGGCTCTGATTTTGTAGCTAGAGGCACATTTTGGCCTTTTGATCAGGCTAAATACAAAGTCTGGTGATGGTCAAAGTGGTTTCACTTAATTTTGAAGGGAGGATGTAACAATACCTGTGACAAATTTCAGGATCAGAAATATCCTAAAAAACAAGATTTCCACCTCATTGTGGTGCTGGAGGAAAAGCCTTGGGCTCACTAAAGTTATGGGTTTTCATCATCTGAGACCCATGAATGTCTGCACAATATTTAATGCAAACTTTATAAATCAAGTAATTAACCAGATAAATGATCAGTCCTATGCCATGGTGCAAGTGTGTATAAAATAATAAATAATTTTACTACATGTTGTAAATTACACATATGCATCATTTTCAACACTTAAGGTGTTTCACCACCTGATTTATTCAAGATATATACATATTATTCATAGGACTTACCATTGAAAACCTATAGCCCAGAGACTATTACTGTTACTGCGAGATTCTCCTCTATTCCAGAGGCGAGTGTATACGGTACAAACGTACATTTTTATAGTCGGCGAATGAAGGAAAAAAAATACCTTAATGCCCAGTTCTCTTTCAGACTGGTAGTGGAAAAATTATACAGTTCAAGACAAACCCTTCTATCAACCTCTGAGCAGCCTCTCGCCCTGGCAATCTGACAGAAAATTGCCATTTCAATTTTCGAAGAAAAAAGATGTACTTAAACTTTGGGCAATCACTTTATTAGAACCCATTAAGTCAAAATAAAATCATATGATATTATATTATTTAACAGCCGAACCAATGAGTGTGTAATGTGGTCTGAGCAGTGTAATTTGTCTCATGATGGTCGCTGAAAGTGAGGGAAGTGACCATCAGAGGATTCCTGTCTGCTTCTCTAAGCTCAAACTACCAGGGCCACAGCGCAAGTGGCACTGCTGCAGAGCTTCAGGGGATTTCATTAGAGAAATTCAAATAGGTTCTTTCTCCTGCTGATACAGATTTTGGTACCTGGAGTTTGCATACTGGCCTTTAGCCATGAATGAGCTGATACCAGTGCGTTTTTTTGTTTTTAACATGCTATGGAAGAGGTGCCATCACTGCTGTGTGGTTCAGATTAAACCCTTTGATAAAGAAATAAATCCAGGAAGAATAACATAGACCTTCCCTTTTTCACCTTCGCCGTGGTGAACTCCTTGTGCTCTTTTGTGTGATGGTTCTTTAAATGCTTGAGATTGCTAGTGTTGTAACTCCCAACACTTGTGCCACACGTCGAAATTGAAGTCTTGCTTACGGTGTCTTTGACTTTCCAGCGTGAAACATTGCCAGGTTTGTGATTGTAGAGCTACTCTAACGGAAATCACTTCTTCACCGCTCTAAAAGCAGTACTTATCAGTGGCAAGACAGCGTTTTGGACCAGTGAAGAAGAAGTGATTTCTGGCAAAAGAAACTTACAGATTTATCTGTGTGAAATTAATATACTTGAAAAAAGTCATCTTGGATTTGATTTTGCATACTCGCTGATAGCCGACAAGGGATTTTCTGCAGAATCAGAGGCAAAACCCTGTATCACTATAGTAGTTACATCTCTACATTTAATTGAAATAACATAACTGAGAGGTATGCGCTGGAGGCTTCACCTGAAACACTGGTCATTGTGGATCAGTTGCGTCTCGTTGTTGAGTAGAAATCTACTTATCATGCAACATGTGTGAAAAACAGAAACTCAAGCGTAGCCACCAGCGGATCAAATCATTGTTAATGAATATAATAGAGGAGGCAGCTGGTTAATCTGGTGTGTGTTCCTCTGGTTGTGAATTTTATTTCCCCATCTTCTTCCCTTTAGCACTCCATTGTTGGCCGGCTGTGTTTTGTGTCCCGGGCATCAAACTGTGGCTGCTGTTGTGAAAATCGGCTGTTAAGCCTGAGCACAAGTCTCAAGTTTCAGATTGCAACACAACTCATTGAAGTTTCGAACCAACATATTTCGTGAACTTATTTCAAACTGTATGCAATTCATGTTTTCACTGCTTTCATTTTGTCTTGCCTTCACACAAAACTGACTGCAGCACTATCAGCACAGTATGTGTTCAATGTTGTGTCCGTCATGTTCCCTCATTTCTGCTTGAAAAACAGCACGAGAAGTCAAAAAAAAGCATAATGAAGAATTGCTCTTAAGACTGGTTAAAATGCAAAGTGGATTTCCACAACAAAGTCTTAGCTGCCCAAGAGGAAGACGAGTATATAAATAATGAATATAGCCACGGATGTGATTGTGTTTGAAGCACGGGCTGTAAAGTGGAGCTCTACACTGTGCACTGAGCTGACATGACAGATTTGCATGGTTCCTCTTTGGTTTCCAGTTTTTGAAGGGCTTATCCATAGTTTCTGTAAATCTATGGTAATCACATCCAAAGCTGCAGGTTTGGAAATCATGCACAGTCCCAAGCAAGTGACACACTGTCAGTATAATGTTTTTCTTTACTTCAATTGAAAATGTTCCTCACTGCCCACATCGCCGAGTTGCTCAGCGACAATGAACTTGTGTTGATGTTCCTTGTTTACGAGTCATATGATAACGGTGATTTATTTAATGTCAGCTCTTAAAGAAGCCAAAAGATCAATTAACTCTGCTTTAGTGTCTGCGTAATAATTACTCCATGTGAATTGATGTGGAGCCTGAAAGCCATTTAAACTGAAGCTGAAGGCCTCCTTTTACGTCTCTACTGCACTTAATGAAATTATTTAAGGGAAAATGTCATGTTGGCTTGGTGTTTATCCAGAACTCAAGGTGATGCTTTTAACATGTTGTTGAAGTCGTGACTACAGTTTTTCTGTTCTCTCTAATTTTCCTCTCAACTGGCAGATTGTGTTATAAACTTGTATGAGTGAACTTTTCTCTCTCATGGCTGCAACAGTAGAGGTAATTGTTAAAAGTAATAAAACACATTTTATATCATTAAAGTGTAATTATCTTCAATAATGTGAGGACATCACCTTGGGCTCAGGGAAATTATGGAGGGACTCTCACCACGGTGTGACATTTATAATCGCCAAAAGAAATCCACCGTCTTAACCATTTCTTGTCACTTTTTTGACCTGTACAGACTTCAGGTGCTCGCTGTTTCTACTCCTTTCTACTTCACTTGAGAATGGCAGGAAGACGATATCTGCCAGAAGCGGCTGTCAGGGTGAAGTAGACGAGATGTGGTGGTCCAGAACGTTTTTTTATTTTTTAAAATTTATTTATATACTTGCATATATTTTTTTCAAATACATAGAAAAAATCAATCAAATGTTATATGTATTGCGCATATTTACAAGCGACATGTGAGGGATCGCTCTCCCGGGACAGACAGTGGTGCAATAAGTTGTTTCTTATATCTGTAAATAACAGTATTTACAACACTAATTACAATAAATGTTTTTTAACATAATGTAAAAGTGTGTCGATGTTTAAAGTATTTGTACATGAGAAAATGTCTATTAGAGGTGAAGGGAGCAGCAATGATAATTAAAATGGAGGAGTTATTGTCATTAATGGTAGAATATGTTAGTAAAGATTTTGTATATTAAGCAGGATCCGCCAACACGATCATGATCCATCACCATAAGGCAACAAATATACAGTGCAGGGGGAGGCAGACAAGTCTCTACTTAAATTAAATCTTACAATTTAACACATTACAAAATTAGCATGCACAAGATGATAATATGCTAATTAATAAGGTGAATAATATAAAAAAATTAAGATATCAAGATCAGTATAAAAGTGAAAGTGGTGTCTTCTGAGTGTTGGTATGTATCTGCTGCTTTTAGGGAGAACACATTTGCATTGAGACACTGTTGTGCAGGACAAACGCCAGGTGAGCTAAAGCTAGCTTCCGTTGGACAGGCTAACATTATGTAGCTCATTTAAACAGCAGGAACTAAAAACAATTTTGCTTCACAAACATGTTCAGGCACTGTCCTACACAAGATCCTACAAAACATAAAAACCCAAAACATGGTGGATTCCAATGCATCGTCAGTATTTACAACACATTTCTTTGTAGTCCATCCAGTAACTCTCATTAAATTTATACAAAGCCAAAACATTATAGAGCTGCGAATGAGGTCACATGTGAATTGGAGTTTTGTTTATTTCCCTGGGTGAACTTAGAGTTTACTCTTGCCAGGTTACCGATATACAGTCTAAAACAATGTTTTATACTAAGTTTAGTGCTTACGAAATTGTCCACAGATTGAAGTTAGACAGTTCTTTTTGCAGGAGTGATTTAATGAGACAGAAATAAGACCATCCATCAACCAACCATCTTGGATTTTGAAGCGGGCTGGTTGTGAAATGTTCCGTCACACTTGACAAATCACTGAATTCAACTTGGTTGGAACTGATGAATGCAAATTTGAAAACATGACCATCCTTTGTATTTGCACGTCGGAGTCAGCTCCTTGTCTCTGGCCACTGTCGGGGCGTGGTGGCATTTAACCAGGGAATATCTACATGATTATTTTATTTAGTCTGTGTGACTCCGCACTGATTCTCAATCACTCCTGTAGCAGCTCACTTTCATAGGCAGTAAGTAGGGTTCACTCGCTCTCTCCTGTCACTTGGTTAAATTTTGGATAAATTGCATGTCTGAGAGTGTCCTTCAAGTGTTGGAGTTCTTTTTCCCACAGATTTGACAGGTGCGCCGAGTTGCTTGACATCTGTCTGAATTAGGTTTTCAAGGTGCGTCTCCCCAGTTCCCCTATTCAGGAGTTTTATTCTTTAACTATTTCTGTTCTGTCCTGAAGGAGGCAGCCGAAATCATCCCTGTCCAGGTATGTGTGAGGAAAGGCTGTGCGATAAGTGGACAAGCACTTTGTGAGATTACATTTCCTGACATTTCTTTGATCAGTTAGGTGTGAGGCTGTATGGTTTAATGAAGTATTCAGTGTTTTTTCCTTTAAGACCATAAGTAAAGCAGCTCTGTGGGTCTATATCATCATAAATTCTGTACATCATGCTACTGCTGCTAGGACAACTCCATCTTGCTGAGTCATTCCATGTTTTGTTTATTTTTCTTTCAGCAGAATCCCAGACTTGGGTAACAGCTGCATAGAGGGCTTAAAAAGTGTCTTCGAACACTTTGTCGATTGCACAGTGGAAGAACTCTGAACCCCTAATGGACAAGGGGGTGTACCTGGGATCAGTGTTGTGCATGAACACGTTCAATGAATGGTGTTTCCAGCGAGAGTGAACGTCACTCACGTTAAGACAGGGCACACACACACACACACACACACCTTGGGTAAAACTTTGTTGAAGAACAGTGAAAACAAACAGTGAAATACAGAGTTTCTCTCTGGTCCACATCTGCTCGGTGATCAGAGCAGAAGCTGCAGTTGGTTTGTACTGAGCTGGAGTTTCTGTGTCCTCCTCTCTGCTCTCACTTGAACTAATAATCACTCATGACTAGTTATAAGGACCTGATCAGTACATGAAGTAACTTAGTGTTTGTTTGATTCATTCCAGAGTTTATTAGACTGCATTTAAACATCATGAAAAATTACTCGTCAAGATGTTGTGCTCAATACAACACAAGACGTGACGCTCAGTCTCTGTGTTAAAGAGCACTTTGTACTTTTTTTATAAAGTAAATTGTACTTACTTGATTCTTGCTGTTCTGCATTTGTCCCGTCATGGTTGAATGCACTTATTGTGGATAAAAGCATCAGCTAAATGAAATGATTTGTAATGTAAAGTGACTGGAGCGACACACAGACATGATCCGACATCATAGAATAATAACTTAACACATGACCGTAAATTTGTCACCTAAATCATGCTCAAAATAATGGAACATGAACGTGAACTTGTTCATTTTATGAATCTTGAACTTCGTAGAAATTTACTACGAATGTGAAGTACTTCATTTTCCTCGACATGAAATTAACTTTAATTAGTTCTTTGTGTGAACTGGCACAACACCGGCTGTGATTATCAAAGTGGGGGGTCAATGAAATAGTGACCAGTTAGATGGCAGAGTTCTTGGCTTAGATTGTTTAAGTCTAGTGTGATGATCATTGCATGTATTTCTAACTTTATATTACATTATTGCTTTTGGGTTTGACTATAACTGTGTTTTCTGCCAAATCCTTGTTCAGGTTTGATAGGTGAGAGAAGAGGACTCCTGCAAACTGTCCAGAACTAACAACCTTATTATGTATAGAATGTTTGGACCTTCATCATGTAAACACTGAGACAAAGGACATTCAGACACATGGGCTGCACCTCCTTGAAAATGACAAATCAGAGAGAAGGAACTATCCAGCTCTCAGAACCACAGTCTGTCTTCATTAAACTAATTAGAAAAGACTAAATGCCCCCAAAGGTCAACAACAAGGCTTCAATACCTGGGTGAGTAGAAACATGAAAACATTAGGGGATACTCTGAGAAGCTATTCAACATTTTTTAAAGTTATCACACTGTAATGTGTAAAAAACACATAATTTTAAAAGATATTTTGTCACGATAGCATCCATTAGATCTACAAAATCATACAGAAAGGCTTAAATGCCTGGACAGAAGAAAAGTTAACATAAATGGATGTCTAGCAATCAAAGTTCCTGACTGATCCTCCCCAAAGATGCTATTTACAACTTAACATTAAGTAACAATTCATCGTAAAGGCCTTTTAGAGACAATGTCTGTCATGTGATTTTTTTTGCTACCTTTTACCAAATGTCCATTCATCCATCTTTTTGTCCACTTTCGATAAGCAAACCCAGTCCTGGTTGCAGTAGAGGAGTAAAGCATCTGCCTATCCCTATGTCCTACATCTCTTCCTTTGGTATCATCAAGCATTCCTACACCAGACAGGGTAGGTAATCTTTCCAATGTCTTCTGGGTGTCCCCTCAGTTGGATGTCTCAGGATCACCTTCACAGTGAGGCGTCCAGACGAGTACGCCCCGTCACCTGGGAGAGGAATCTAATTCCAACCACTTGTAATTGCAATCTCGGTCTTTAGCCAAAGCTTCTAACGATAGGTGAGGGTTGGATTGGAGATCAGCTCAAGGATTCTGCCTTCAGGCTCAGCTTTCTCTTCAACACACCGGTCCACAGTCTAGTACAGCTCCCATAGACAGAATTTGTACAATATGTCCTCTATGGTGGCCCTGCAAATTGCATCTCAGCCTTTTGCAGATGATGTGGTTCTACCGGCTTCGTCAGCGCATGAACTCAAATGTGCACTGGGACCATTTGAAGCCATTTATTAAACACACAGGATTGGAGTCAGAACGACGTCCGTTGCCATGGTAGTCTGCCAGAATCTAACAGATGGCTCCTTTACGGTTGAGAGTGAGTATCTTGGGGTATTCAAGAGTGATTGCACGATTGAGAGAGAGAGAGTGAAAGGTATTGAAAAGAGAAAAAAACTGTGTGGTGGCAGTTTCCCAATCTACACCTGTGACCCTTTGTTGCTGGTTGGCAGTGTATCACCGCTGGCTTTATGTTGCTTCATCACTAATGTTTTTGGAGGTCACTGCAGCTCTATTTGTGGTCTGCCTTTGCCTCTTTAATATTTGTTGAGCAGTTGCACAGAGTCATGGTCAGAGGATCGATCCACTGCAGCAAAACACCCAGGACTTCTGTTCAAGCAAATCAAATGATTAATTGATGATTTTTCAATTTCTTTCTGGCTCTTTAGTCCCACATGTTCCTCCACACAGCCCCCATGAGCAGATTGTATCCAGTTGTTTGTTTGGCTCACTCTTTGTTTTTGACCTTGCGTGTCAGGTAACTATGTGTGTCTTTAAATCCAAGGGTAAATTTCACACTGCAAGCACTAGTAAATTGTGTGCAGCTTACTTGGTCTGCAGTGTATTTAGGGTACTCATGCTTTCAGAGGCTTGTTTGAGAGTAGTCAGATTGTGTAGTAGTTTCTTACAAGGCCAAGTGCTTGAA
Source organism: Limanda limanda (assembly GCF_963576545.1). Lineage (NCBI taxonomy): Eukaryota > Metazoa > Chordata > Actinopteri > Pleuronectiformes > Pleuronectidae > Limanda > Limanda limanda. The sequence goes on from NC_083651.1 coordinate 6,281,170, forward strand.
CTGAATAGTCCGTGTACTCAGATTCTCATCAGTCTCAATAATATCTCAGTGATAGAAGTATTCAAGACTGATGCAGTATATGGAATAATTTTCTTGAACATCAGCCCGTGCAGCAGTGGATGAAATGCAGCTTGTTGAGTGATTTATTGTTCTATTACAATACTTTACAAGCCACAACAGCCCAATTAAACTCTGCTCAGTTGGCCTGTACTTTTTACATGATTGCCACTTGATGTATTCCTCTGTTTCTGTCCATGCTATCAAATCAATCATAAAAATATGTGGTTAGACACAATATACTCGCATGTTTATGATTGTAGCGTCACAGCTGGACTACAATTCAGATAATTGTAATTTGTATTTGCAAATTCAGTTCCATCGAGTTTTTTTTAGTTTTGCACCTAATCACAACTTCCATTCCTTCACGGCACGTCACAGAGGAAGGATGAGATCTTGATATTATAAAGAGAAGCTCAACAGACTCACTTTGAACAAACACTTACTGAGACTGGCGAGAACAACAATCAACCCAATAATATTCAACGGAACCACACTCTTGTAACTGGTGCAATAAAGACCTTTCAGATTGCTTGTTGTAATAAAAATAATTCTAATGAAATTAATTGATGAAATTATATCAGCAGCAATGACAGCAGCATTGGGTATACTAGCAAACATGATAATGATAATAATGCTTATAATTAAGGCTGGACATGTATAACCTCTAACAAACCTTGCTCATGTCTGTTATTTGGGTTAATACTTTTCCAAGTGCGTGCAGTCATGAACTGTCGGGTTTCTACTCTGTTCGTATGAAAAATAATTGTTCATTTATTTCAATCGAGGTAGGAGTTTGAAATAATCATGATATCGATTTGAAGTCATATCTTAATTCTTGGACTGTGCATATAACTTATACTGTATATTTTATTTGATCTATTATTTGATCATATTTACTTTTGATCTTTTTACATCATTCACTGTTCATCATCATTCACATCTGATTCTGTTATTACATTTAATATGGTGCTTTGGAAACACATGTGAATGTCGTGCCAATAAAGCAAATTCCAACAGAGACAAAATGAAATTGACAGAGAGAAGTGCAGAGTGCATCATGGGAATTTCCCCAGCAGTCTAAGCCTGGAGCTTACAGGATCATATAGGTTGTCACAGTAAATAGAAAGCACTGATAATTATAGGGCTGGACAATATATCATATTTCCATCATGTTTCAAAGTAATGAAATTAGCCACTGCATGTTTTCCTTTATAAATATACCTTTGTCAGGCAATTAAAACAAGATTTAGAGGACAGTTCCCTTAGAGCCATGACAGAATAACATATCATGAAAAGAAAATTCCTGTGGAAACCAGTTGTTCATGGTTTCATCGTTAGTTAACCCGTGGGATGATGACAGAGAATTAAATAATGGAATTGGCATTCACCTCCTGTGTCAAGTAGATGTCACGTCTGTCTGCAGCCCTCCAGGTTTGCCGTCTGTTCCACTTCCATACCAAACAGTAATTTGTAAGCAGGTTTGTACACGACATGCTACACTTGCATTTAAATTGGCTCTGGTTGAGAATTGGGACATGGCCCTCTTTGAAGGAAATAGACAAACTAAATTAATCTTTATTAGTCTTATTAATCTGAGGGAGTTAACTCTTGATACAAGGATTTGTGTCTGCTTGGAAGGAAAACACAAGGCCAGGACTTGGTGGTAAATGAGGATTTATTTGTAGCAAGGGGTTTGTGACAACTAAATAAATTAGGCATGAACAATAAACAAAAAACAAAGATGTTTCTTATTATACTGCTCTCTCTTCCACACCTGTCTTTGTAGTGTTGTAGTCAAACAGAGTGAGACACTCACTCTCCTCTAATGAAATTTATGCATGCAGACCCTAGTGGGCACGTTTGGTACTTGCGGATGCAGAACAGAGCTTGTAGCTTACAGGCTGCATGTAATCGTGTGTTTAATTCTGAGGAGTTTTTTCTGGAGTGAAACTTCCATGTTCACCTGATCAGGTTCCTCAGCTTCACACACAGGTTGAGCCTAAACAGTTGTAAAGTTGTTTAGCATGACACCATTAAATGGTGTGCCTTTGGGCATTCAATAAATTTGGTAATCAGAAAAAATTATAATTTAATATTAGTATAAACATATAAATATTAAATACAAACTTTAATAGATTTAAGTTACCTCGGGGCACCACCCTTCAAAGGAAGGGAAAAGATAGCCAATTTATTGATTAAGTCTCATGAAAGTACTAACTACAGATTTGGAACACCGATCAATAATTAAATTAATAACTATAACCAAAATTACCATATAGATAGTTGGCAAATTTGAAGGATATCGAGTTCTTGACAGTGTAGAGGTTGGCTAAATTCACAGTTATGCAACATTATTGAAGAAAAACATTTACTATGAAGATAATAAAAGTATAAAGACACAAACTACTAAAGTTATACTAACTGAATACAGATGTGTACGTGAGTATTTGTGTGTGTGTGTGTGTGTCTGTGTGTTGGGGCCAGGTTAGAGAAATTAGCTAGTTGCATGCAAAGAAAGACTGTGAAGAGCAAAACATAACTAACATTAACTTTCAAATAACTTATTACCAAAATATCACAGCATCACAATTCACACTTATAAACACAGTTGTGTGACTGTCCATGAAAAGGGGGAAAAAGGTTGATGTGCTGTTGAAAGTCAGGTGAAGTCGTCTTGTTGGTTTGTGGCTCCTGTTGTTGTGGTTCTGCTGTGTGATGCAGCTCTTGTGCTGAAGTTCTTAAGCAGGTTCTCGCGTCGCTGCCTTTGGAAGGTTTTAGCAGTTTTCTCCAGGCAGACCTGCTTGAAGGTTGGTAGAGCTTGGGCAGGGAGGAAGTTTCCCTGACTTGTTGAGCTGGAGAGCTGCACCTCTCCTCCATTGAAGTTGAGCAGAAAGAGAGGTGAGCTGGAGAGCCACGCTTCTCTTCTGGGTGCTTTGAGTAGAAAGAGTTAAGTAGAAAGAGTCGGAAATGCAAGAAGAGAGGGGGACCTGGGCTTATATTGGCCTGGTGACTTGATGGGTCCTGGGGCCCAATAGTGGTTGACAGTTGTGTCCACGGTCGGTTTTCACACCTCGGTGTGAAGTTGAAGCACCCTGGGAGACTGAGTTTGTCTCCAGAAAACATGTAGGCTTATATGTAGTTCACATATACCCGGTCCCAAAACCGATTTGATTATCATGTAAAAACATCAGCCTCAACATTAGTTAGCTTTTAATGGAACTCAGGTAAGGGAGGGTCCTCATTTCTTCGTGTTGACACTAGAAAAAAGACAACTCATTACGACTCAAACATTAGTGTAAGTGAGACAGAAAAGCTTTTTTTTCAATGGTCAGAATATCACATACTTTCACCCCAATTCTAAATAGTTATAAAAATTATAACAATAGAAAGCTTTGGATAAGATGGAGTTTCAATGGTCACTTTTGCTCTGCCTCTTCATGTGCCTTTTCTGTGTATAAATGAAGACCTAGCCCTTTCGCTGTGCTTCAATGGAACCAATATTTATCATACTCAGATTTTAAAATGGCTCAATTTACGAGTGGTTTGGTGCAGCTGCTTTGATACGAGAGGCTTGAGCTGTTCTGTGCAGAAGCCAGCCAATAACGGCTTCAGTGTCAAAGTGCAAGTGAGATAAATGACTCACAAGCATCTGCTGTGGAGCTCTCCTTGTCTGACCGTCTCTGGGTCAAAGACATTTCCTCTGCTCTGGTCATATGCAGTGATGCGGCAAATCTGTTTCACCACTTTTCTGACGCTCCGCTAAAGGCACGCCACAGCTCTGTCCAAGGCGAAAGTTACTTGCTTAAATCAATTTTAATACTGTTATTTAGAAACTAACTAGCAACAAGTCGGTGGTGAGACTTTTCTTACTGGTAAGCATATTGTTATAACCGATAGGAGTCAATAAAACAAAACCCAGGAAAAGCAAGGTTGATGAAAACATAAAACATTTAGCAGCTGTGGATATAGTTGTTCATTTTGTCAAAACAGAGCTCTAAAGAGAGCTAATGTTCAACTTCATCAACTGGAGAGAAACAACTTCAGATGAATGATAATGCTGCTCAGTGTCTTATGGGTCTGTAAATGGGCAATTGCTGGCTGACATTTGAATTTAATAATGCAATTATATCTGGATTGTGTGTCTGCCCATGTATCCAGTACACAAAATCATTAATCCACCTTTGAAGCACTTTGCTTTTACAATTTGTCATGATGCTTTTCATATCTTATGTAAAGCACTTTCATGTCTTGCTGTTGAAATGTGTGAAACAAATAAACTTGTCCTGTACTGCCTTGCTGCATATGTATTATTATGGTTAAAAAAAGAAGGGAATTTATTTCCTCTCATTGCACCTTTTATAGACTTTTTTTTTTACAGCCTATATCGTTTGTATCCGTGTCTGCTCGCAGTCCTTATCCTCTTCTTTCTCTTTCTGGCACATGTCGATTTCATCTGCACATGGCATTTGTTTCCCAAAGTTGACAGAGTGTTGCTGGTTGCAGTGGTTTTTCATTTATTGCAAAGAGAGTAGGTGAAAGCACAGCTGTAGTGCCATTTCTCAAAGGGCTGAGAAAAATAGAGTTAGGTCAACTTCTCTGTGACAGACAAAAGGTTGCAGCGCTGACTCCTGAGAGCTCACAGAGGATAGAAAGCCAAGAACGTAGCTTAAACTGAGGTAACAGTGAGAGAAGGTCAGTCTGTTTTTTAAGAGCTGGCTTCAGATCAAGGCTGTGCACAAATAAATGCACTAAAAGGACTATAGGTTTTAAAATAAAGATCATGATCAAGCAAACAACCATTTTGGCCTCTCCTTGGGATCCGGTTATAGATCACGTGAAAGGCCAAAGGTACAGACAGGTTGTGTCCTCTTTTGATGAGAGAAAAAACAGGACTAGAAAGAAAAAAGCAGTGGCTGACAACAGGGGTCGAGGGACACGGAGGAGCAGATTGTCACCATACCCACGTTTCAAGGGGTGGTTTCCAGACATTCCTTGACAAAAATCAACAAATTCAGTCAGTGGGTGGAGAAGGTCTGGCAGCAGGATCAGCAGAGCAGAACACTACAGGCAGACGACCTGGGGGTAGGACAGAGGTCAAGCGGACAACCTCAGGCGGGTGGCCAATGGGCATGACAGAGACCCAGCAGGAAACCAAACAGCTCGGAGGCCATACAGAGGTGGCAGAGCCGCTCAGGTGGCAGAGCAGGGAGACAAAACTGGTTCTGTGGGCATCAACAGGAGGAGGATTAAAAGCAGGGTCCGTCTGGTGGTTGAGCAGGAGGCAGACGCTGAAGGCAATATCCATATGAAGGGCAAGCCTGACACAAATGGTGAAATGGTGAACTGGTCCCTCTCACGAGGCAGAGCAGGGGATGCAGGTTCAGTGACAAGAGGCTAACCGGTGAGGCAATTGGGACTGACAACAGAAGCATCAGATAGGCAGCCTGATGATCTGGCTGCTTGTCATTGGCTGAGATGATGGTGGCTGACTGGTCACTGCAGGTAGGGGCTGCCATCGGGAGCAGGTGTTAGTGGCCAAAATGGGGACTGGGAGTAATTTGACATTAGTGTCAGGAACAGGCAGGACATTGGTTGGAATGGCCAACGGGAAACACACTCAGGAAAAGGCTTGACGTTGGCCGACTCAGCAAACAGCTTGATGAGACATATCTCTCCACCAAGGAATCTACGAGATGTTCTCCTTATCCTGTCACTGGAACATACATAATGCAGTTCCTCCGTATTTTCTCTGAAAGAAGTGCACGTGTGAATGCAAATGTCCGAGGGGGAGGCTCCAGCTTCAGCGGACTTAATACACCACTTCCTGTCCCTGTCTGCTGCTCCACCTCTCGCCTGAATAATGCAGAGGATTTGCTATTGTGAATGCGTCTGTACAGAAAACCTCCTGCTGTGTTGTGCATGTACGAAAGACAAACTCTTGGATCCTATTATCTGGACTTCATCCCCAGGTCATGTCTGAAAATGGCTCAAGTGACAGCTCATTGTGTTTAAAATATTAATTTGAATGAGATAACAAGTGGTGTATGTGACATTTGCGATTTTCAGAGTCGGAGTTGCTGCACAAATCAGTAAGAAAAACGATGACGATAAAAGCTCCACATTTTTATGTAGTTTTTCAAAGAAATCATTTTATGGTCACTTTTGCTCACTGTCTCTTTCATAATGTCCCTGTTTCTGTGTATAAAACGATGACCTAAGCTGTTCTCTACACTTCAGCGGAACCAATATTCATAATTCATACTCCGATTTTAAAATGGCTCCATTTACGAGTGGTTTGGTGCAGCTGCTTTGATGTGAGAGGCTTGAGCTGCTCTGTGCAGCAGCCAGACAATAACGGCTTCAATGTCAGAGCACAAGTGAGATAAATGACTCACAAGCATCTGCTGTGGAGCTCTCCTTGTCTGACTGTCGCAGGGTCAGGGACGTTTCCTCTGCGCCGGTCATGTACAGTGATGAGGCACATTGGTTTCACCACATTTTGTTGCTCAGCTAATAACAAACCAATGCTACCTGCAAGGCAATACAATTTGTTGTCAAAATCATTTTTAGTACCCATCTGCGCTTATTGCAATGAGTAACTTTTCCAATGGGGGAAAACTCTACACACACAAAACTCAAGCAGCTCAGACACTTTTGCTTTTTGGAGCAGAAAGCAGGGGGAGTGGATAATCGACTCCATGTTCTGGAGGGAAACAACTTCAGATGATTGATAATTTAGCTCTGCGTCTGCCAGGTGTGTAAATGGGCAATTGCTAACTGACTGTTTGCACATTTTTGTACATTGCAGGGTTTTACAATCACCTGTGGATCAGTGCAATGGTTCACCTGCACAAGAACAAACATGTATTAAGAAAAGCATTGTTCCACAGCCACTGATTGTCAAAGACACAACACGGTACCTTTCTTTCATTCCAAAGCCTGTGGAGAGAGCACACTAATGCTCGCAGTGACACCAGAATTAATTTCAGATCCTTAATGTTAAAATGTGTTTGCAATTTTTCCCTCCATTTTAGATGTGAAGTACAACAGGATTTTAATGAGACTCTTAAGCAGCTTTAATGGTTTTATAAATCAAAAGTGCCCAAGCCTCTAATAACAAAACACAACACACAGAATCAGCATCAATGCAAAGTGTCTGTGAAGATTCTCGCTCATCTTCAGGGTTTTTCTAAATTCGTGTTTTGGTTTCTGGTATTGGTTTCTTGAACACATTTCAACGCATGCACGATAATCACCATGTACAGGATACGCATTAAAGAGGAGAGAAGTCAATTGTCAACCTGGAAAAACCATCACTCAACAGAGGAGGTGCTCTATGGCACCAACTAACTGCCACATATGATTTTGTAAAGAGTTCTCCTCCCAGAAATCTCAACACCCATCCACACACGACGCTAATGAGAGGGTTGGTCTACGACAGGTATCAACAGCCATTAACACCTTGACTCATGGGACCACAACAATCCAGAACTTGTCTCGGGGGGTCAACCGCCTGCATGTTTAACCTCATGACTCTCAAAATGGGCGACGACCCACAGAGGTTAAATATCTGATAGTCCAGGGACCTCTAGTCAGCAGATGGTGAATGGCATGTCTGGGTATATGAAGGGATAACATAACAGGGGCCGTAGACAAGAGAAGCCCAACTGAAGAAGAGGTGATAAAGGGGAAAACGTCTAGTTGCCAAAACACAAATGTATGACTTCGGGGCGAGGCGGTGGACTAGTGGCAGAAACTTGGACTATGGGCAGAAAAGGTCTCTGGTTCGTCTCTGGTTCGACTCCAAGGAGAAACAACAAAAAGTCGAACCTGGATTGATCTGTCCAAAAATCCAAGAGGATTCTCCCTACCCTGTCTAGTGCCCCTGAGCAAGGCACCTTACTCCCCCAACATCTGCTCCCCGGGCGCCGTACATGGCTGCCCATTGCTCTGTTTGTCCTGCACCAGATGGGTTAAAAGCAGAGGTTAGATTTCCCTCCTTGCATGAGTGTGCTTGTGCATGTCTGTGCATGTGTTTGGGACAAATAAATGTATCTTAATCTGTATCTTAATCTTAATCTTTTCAAATAGGCTGACAATCATCAAAAATCAGCTCCAAAATGTTAAGCTTGATGATTAAATGTTTCTAACTGAAATAGAAACTTATCGATCTAGTATTTTAAAACCAAAAATATCTGTATGTTAATCTTTAACTGATTTCATGTCCAGCCCAGCTTTACAGGCACTTCAACTTTACTTTAGCTGTTGGTAACATTTCAAAAAAGTTAACAAGCTTTTAGTTTGGTAAGAGTTCCCCTTTTAAAGGTCAGTTTTCTGCCGCTGCTGTTAATGTCATCCACTCCAAATACTCGAGGGCCGTTCGTATTTTTTTCCTTGGCACATGTTGATTTGCACTTGCGCATGACATTTATTTCCCAAACTTGACAAAGCGTTGCTGCCACTTTTCCACGAGACTTGATATTGAAGTCGCTTTCATGTTTTTGCACAGGAAGTAGATGAAAGCACAGCTTGGTGGAGGCACTTCTAGCATCTATTGTCAAAGCGCTAAGAAAAATAGAGTAAGGTCAACTTCGCTGCGATAGACAAAAGGCTGTAAGTGCTGACTCCTGAGAGCTCACAGAGGGAATAAAGCCAAGAACGCAGCTCCAACTAAAGTGAGACAAGGTCAATCTGATTTAAAAGGTTGCTGCTGATCAAGGCTGTGTACACATGAATATACTACCGTGGTTTTAAAGGTAGAACTGGATACATTCATTATTTTGTTCACTGCTCTGCAAAACCAACGAAAAACACCGGAACCAACAATGTGTTCGTCCATAACTCAAAACAATTTGTGCCAACTGAAAATTGCTAAAAAAATCCATAGCATCGGTAATGTCTCAAAAAAGTCCAGACACTGTAGTTTTCAGTAAACGTTTCTCAAACAGGAGGAAATAGTGCAGTCGTCTGGGGCTTCTTTTTTTCTGTGGAAGAATATAATCAGCAGCAGGAGAGAGAAAGTGAGATTTCGGAGTAAACCGCAGCCTTCTGCTTATCATCATAATGAAGCAACATGTCAGCCAGTGCATTGATGGAGCTCATTGATGTGTTTTTTACTTTTGGATAACAGTGGAGCTCAGATACATAGAATACGTCCAACTTTGGCAACAAAAGCACAGGTTAGATAAAGAAATTGTTGTGTTGGGGATTTGTTGACAGTAATAACATGAATCATATTTCAAACCTTTTCTTGTTAGGAGGAAACAGTGTGGCACAATCAGTGGAAACGTTTGATTATATCTGCTCAGATTAAACGTATGTACTTTAGTGCCACATTAACAAAGCCCCCTCGTCCTAAATGTTACCTTCAGTAATAAAACCTTAAGAAAATCTTTGTTGTTGTTGTTTTCTCTTCATGAAATCATATGTAGTCAAACAGTATTGAAGATAAACATCTATTTGCAAATGATCCTTCAGCTCCTGCATCGTGTTTCTCAAACATTACACTTCTGTTGAACAGAACATGTAACAGCTTGTCACAGCTTTGCAGTTGAGAATGTTTCACTGACACATATGTTTATTGCACACACAGATTTTCATTACTGGATGGAGTTATCTTAGTCAGTGTTGTTGTGCTCAATATGTTAATATTACAGATTGTGGCACATGTCACATTGAAAAGAACCAGTCAATCAGAAGATGGTGGCTTATAGTGGTTAAATGACAGAATTAGTTGTTGGTCCATTTCGGTTGTCTGCATGTTTACTCTCATTAGCTGTATAAAGGTTAACAGTGAAAACAAACCAAAAACTAGGATGGCACTAGAAGAAGTGCATACCTCTGCCAAGACCCAACACACCCCTTAAATTTAGTGAGGCTGCACAAAATGTCTCAAATATCACTCCTCTTAATTAATCAACACCCATGAATTTCCCCTGAAAATGTCAGAAAATGTCAAATCTTGATAAAATGATAAAACGTTTGTTGATCTGTGCATTATCTATCTGTTCTAGGGTTTTTCCCAAATCCTGCTGACCGACAAAGGAACGGAAAAAAAAAATGTACAGGGTCAAAAACATAATCCTTTGTGGAGATAATGACTTTGCACTACCTGCTCACCACCAAACTGCAGACAGACACAGTAGCTGTTGAACAACGTGTAGCTTTGGAGTTGGTAGAGACCAAAAAGTTAAAAGATAAAGAATTTGGACTCATTTACAACACTCACTGGGTACCCATGGTCTCATCCCACTTAAATAATCACTTATGGTCCACCTGATGAAACGTCTCGTGCTTCTCTGCGTAGGTGATGCTTTCAAGAACACATTCTCTGACATTATTACCTTATCAAAGATCCATTTTTTAATAAGACATAAGTACCATACAAACTACAGACAGGCGGAATGATTTTCATTTCATCTTCCAAATGAATTTTGTTAACAGATAAATTGAACAAACTGATTCTCACAAGCCGCCTCGACACATCGCTGAACCTGAATACCCAACAGGTCCTCTAATTGAGATGGCACATGTGGAGGATCTATAAATCCAATGACTCAAACAAGCCGAATGAAATTAAGTCGCAATTAGAACCAATTTAACCTCTTATGATGTGTTGACCGAAGATCTTTAAAACTGCGCCTCAAAGATTTGTCTGTAATTACAGAATTTAATTACCTCCCTTGCACGTGGATGTTTTTATGACATTGTCAGTAGTGTTTTTTCTTTCTCACTGCAGCGTCTTAGATGCTCTGGTGTTGTGATTGTTGTTACTTCACTGATACTCAAGCTAAAAGTAAGTGACCTCTGCTGGGTCACAAATCAAACGATTTGAGCCAATCTGAAGCTTTATATTTTGAATTCTCAAAGGTCAATGCAGTTTGAATATTAACTTTTCCCTCATGTTCGAATTAATGCTTGAATTTCAATAAAAAGTAACAATCCTACGAGCGGCTAGTGTGACATGCCCCCTAACAAAGGCAGGTAAAGGGAGAGCAGAGGCCGACATTTCCTTCTCACACTTGAAGCGTTTGACCAATAACAATTGAGCGGGCCAACTGGCCAATCACAGCTGACTCGACTTTATCGGGAGGCTTTTTTTAAAGTGAGCTTAAACTAAGTGTTTGAGACAGATGCTGAAAACAGGAAAATATGTAAACATTTTCAAGTAATAACACAAATCAAAATTATGAATTTGAATATGAGCAGAATATCACTTCTTTAAGGTAAAAAAAAAAAGCTTGAGCTCTTTCTGGTAGGTTTTGTGAATAATTGTATACACTAAATACTCATGAATAATAGAAAAACAGCTATGACTTAGTTTGCTTAATTTTTGTCTAACAAGATCGCACTCGTTAAATTTCATCCAGACACACTGAATAAGTTCTTCTTGCCTCCTTTAACACAGATTCAGAGACATCTTCCCTCAGCCACTCCGAGGGTTGTTTCCCCCTCTGTCACCAGAAACCTTATATTCCTGCTCAAGTGCAAATTCCTCTGTGTAAGACCCATCTATGTCCCCTGCAGTTTATGAAGTGAATCTAATTCTAAAGTAACAATGCGTGCTATGCTTTTTATATCTGACTCTTGAATGTCATATCATGTTCGAGTCTGATTGATCTGCTGCATCTCATGCATCTCTTTCACTTGACCTACTTCAAGAACAAAACTCTGCAGCCTGTAAAATTGGACGGATCACTTTTTCTCGTCGTTATAATTGGTCAATTCATTGAATTTATGATATAAAGTCAGACGTGGGCCTTGAGTCGCGGGTCTGGAGTCTGGCTATGTAGGTTATCTCCATCGCCACATCTTCCTACTGTGTGGCTTTATATTTCACACCACTCACATCACCACACTCGAGGCCGTCCCTATCTCTCAGCCATAGGGACTGTGTGGTTTAACATTCTCAGCATGACCACACTTTGACACTCTGACTTCAGCAATGGAAAAAAACGATGCATTTGATCACAATGCGGACAGAAAGCATGTAATTACCAGGACTAAATGCAGTGAAATATGATCAGAGGGGCCATTGTGGTCATTAAATTAGCTGCGTAGATCAGTAGATTAAAGTTATATGACAAGCATCAGCTCATTCAAAGTCTGCCTGAGATGTGTCATATGCAAAAGGAACAATATACAAAAGTGCATATTTGGTCACAGGTTATTTCAATTCAGCACTCAGCTTTAATTGTATTAGAATTTGTGGAAATGTTCTGAAGCAGAGCTGCTGTTTGTATTCACGGCACACTGGTCCAAATGCAAAGCACAAGCTATCAGGATTAGCCTATTAGCCACGCTGCATATTTTAGAAAAATGTTTCACGAAAATGTGACAAGAGCATTCAGCAGAGTTCAGGACAATGGCAGAGTAATACAATAAATAATAGATTACTCAAAGCTGACTTTTAAACTGGGTTAACCATTTAAAGCTTACAGAGGAGACGCAACACTGACAGGTTGCATTATTCATGGTCCACACACATGCTGCTGCAGAGCCTCAGAAACGGAGACGGGGCGTATCTGGGTATTTTTGTTACTAGTAAAGAAAAGACTGGAAATATTTGAAGAATGAATTATGAGAATGAGAAGCACCCTGCATGTCACTGTTTCCTAATGGAAGGTGTCACATAAACATAAGAGAAGTGTATTTCTTGACGCTGTCTTTTAGGACTAGACTGAACTATAATAATATATAATAACAATCACAATGTTTAAATCAAACCTCTTATAATAAAGATAGCACCTGGTGAGACATTAAAAATCACATAGATAGATGGATTCTTTATTAATCCCGTGGGAAATGTAGGTCATCCAGTAGCTTATACATTTCTACACTTATACACCTCACCAACATACATACATAAATTACATAAACAGAGGGAGAACATATTACAGGTACATGAATGGGTCTGACCCTATGGTACAGAATGCAATGATTGTGTCAGTTTCCAGTAGGATCTGCTTGTCACTGCAGGTTCATAGAAAGTCCAACTACAGCTCTTGTTCCACCTCTGTAACAATGCTTAACAAGACATAATTTGCAGAAAACACACCAGACACATGCATTTCTGATTTCATAAGCTGTTCTTTTCCATGTTCAGCTTCTTCATCTTTAAATATGTGAGGATTTATGTTGTGCACATCGTAATGACACTGCTCTGTCAGAAAATAGAAGTGAGGAGGGTACTTTTTTTAGATCATTGCAAAATATGGGAACAACAGCAAGTCCATTTGAAAACAGTGGATGTGTGCTGGATTAACAAAGTATCACAGAAGGTTTTGAAAAAGGGAGAAAATCTGCACATCTAGAAGCCCAGATTAAAGGATTTATCTCTCAGGTATTTAGGATGGCGACTCTCACAAAGTCTGAGGAAGAGAGTTGACAAATAAACAATAACTTCAAGGTGCTGAACCCAGTTTTTAATAACTCTCCTAAAGTGAAGACTACAACAGAAGACTGGACCATCTGTTTACAGGTTGTTTTGACAAGGAACTTAGTTCATAATTGGCCTTTTTTTTCATGGTTACCATCTGACTTCAACAGCAGTGCAAGGGAAAGTAGCTCCTTCCTGTTCCATTACTCCATATCAGAATGTGGAAAAAACAAATAGTTTGAGTTATTTTGATGTATTTTGCATTTCTGAAAATAAAAAATACAGAATTCTAAACAGAAGAGCACATGCCTCCTCCAAGGCTGATAAGCCTCTTTATCCCTAAATTACATTTACATTTTTAATCAGATACATCAGGATGATTATCCAGATTCACATATTTCACCTGATCATCAGTATTAGCACTCACTTACATGTGCCAGATAAAAAAAAAAAATTAAGATCTGAGAGCAATTTATTGAGATTAACAAAAAAACGTCAAAACATCATCAACGTAAGAGGACCAAACATTCCTAATTATATCCACTCAAAAAGTGTTTTTACTGGCTGATAATTCCTCCTTCTACCAAGTTTCAAGAAATTTGGTTCAGTAGTTTTTTGGTTATCGTGCTAAAAGACAAACATCAACTTCCTAGTATAGGTAAATAGATTGATTAACACTAAATGCATGTGTCATTTAATAAACAGGTTTAAATTATTGAAAACCTGAAGGAAAATAACTTAAAAGACCAAGGAAGAGAAGTAGAGGAGTTTGGTGTCGGCGTGTTCAAGACTCAGCAACCGTGATCTCAGACAATAAGGTAAAATCGATGAGTCAGACAAAGCAAACTATTGGCCATCAGTCCCTGTCAGCAAGATTCCTGCTCAGTGGAGTGACTGTCAGGGAGAAATATGACTTTTTGATTGTTTTCTAGTGTTTTACTCTGAATCAGCCTGAAGTAAAACCAGTTTAATCTGCTTTCTTATGCTGAAAGGAAACATTTGTGACCAGTGGTTGTGGCCTTTTAGATTGTTGTTAGCTTTCCTAAGATAATTGTCCAGCTTGTCTCCAAATTATACTGAGACACAAAAATTAAAGGACAAAAACGCGTTGTTGGGAAATGTCCTTCAGAATGTTGAGTGTTGTTTTCTGGTATGACATCTGCGTCACAAGTGTTAAAGCAGGATAATATTAACATGGCTTGGTTCTTCATAAATAAAGTTGAGTGGAGTTAAACTCATTAATGCTGCATTATCTTGAGACTTATGTCTATAACTGTATCACCAGGGGGCTGTCCCTACATCACCACCACCTTTATTGTCGCCTTCAATTATCACCCTGGCTCAAAGCCGTGCACTTAATGAGCAGCAGTGAGCAGCACAGTGAGAGCTGTTAGGGCTTTTCCCCTCTGTGCTGTCGAGGCTTTGTGCTGAGAGGGAGGAATTTCCTTTCAGAGAAAACCTCAGGACTGAAAAAGCGGCAGTATCCATGCCATTAATTGAGCTAAAATAAATCTAATTGAATTAATATTTTTATTTTTGAACATAATCTGCAATTTATGTTTGTTTGTCAGCCGGATTACGCAAAAACGGATTTGAATGAAATCCATGTTAATAGGATGCTGGGCCAAGAGAGAACTCATTACATTTTGGAATGGAGCCGCACAAAGGGGCGGATGTGGACATTTTTTATCATGAGATCGGTATTTTGATATATTTTGTAATCGACATCCCAGGGGAAATTCTTGATGAAGAAAATCAGACTTATCGTGGGGACTGATATCTGAATCTTTCATCTGGTGCAGTGTGATTGAATTTAAGGGGCTGTTGGATAGAGGTTTACTCTCCACTGAGTGCCATTCTAGTTTATTATATTTTTTGCTGAAACGACTCAGGCTGTAATTTTTCATATGCTCTAGTTTATTCTTGACCCTGGGAACAATATGTGTGACAGAAGTAAAAGTACTTCCTTTGTGGATTTCTACTACCACCTGACCTTAACTGTTATCAAACTTCTTTCTGAACGAAGTATACAGACGTGAAGTAGTAGGCTCCTCACTCAATGTCCAAGGACAGGAATCAATAGGAAGCCCTGAAAGACGGCATGTCTTTTTACTAAAGGTGAAGATGAAATGCTCAGCAAAGGTCAGCCAGTAGATATAAAACAGATATTTTCTTAATGTGTTGTGAGTCCATCAGCAGATACTGAAATAAACTTGCAGAACGACCAGACTTTGGTCTATGTTGTCACCACAACCATCACCCGCTTTCAATTACAAGTGGGGAAGCTTAACCTGCTGCCGCTGTGAGAAGAGGCTAAAAACTACACCATAAAGTGTTTAGCGTTGATCCGGACAAAGGGGAAAACCCATGAACATACGATATGTAACCTCGGGTTAGGGTTAGTTGGAGATTTCTCTGAATTAGTTATAAAGCATTTTGGGTAAAATATACACAGTAGGTCTTGTCTTCTTTAGACATTTTAAATTAGCTTGTTCCATTTTATATATCAAATATCGGGAGATAGATCATTTTTTGACACTTTGACCAATTTCACATTGAATAATTTATGGATTCTAGCACATTAAGGAGACTGATGTCTGAGTGTGTGCAAGTTGGTGTGGATCCAAATAAAAATCTGCATTCTAGAGGATTCAAAGGCGACTTGACTGAGTGTCATTTCAATTTTCACATGTAACGTGCTTATTTGTCATGGCATCTTACAAACACAATCCCTTATCCAGCCTTTGTTCTTCCTTTAAGCATACAAAAAAAATCTGCTTTATTCACATTCACAAGCTGCACAGTATGTAATATTTCCTCTATGGGAGTAATCAGCATATTTGAGGTTCCCAGTCGAACATAATTAAAAAACATTAAATAATGATTTCTTACTTATATACAATCATTTATCAGTATTAGAGGGGATGATTTAAATTCAGTTGTCGTATGGTGTTGGTCCCCGTGTTCAGAGAGCGATGCATCATTGTGAGACAGATGTATAGTGTTTTAAATTTTAGGTGGAGCAGCTGCTATTTTGTTTACATCCTTACCAGATTGGCCCTTTAATTGAGATAATGAGCTCCTTTATTTCATGGTCTATTTAAGCGAGTTCCATAATGGAGTCATTCCTCTGCGCCTGGAGACAGAGACACATTCCTGGAGAGAACCGGAGCAAAGAATCCAAGAGACTAAAGGTGCAACGTCTTTGCATAAAAGTAAATCGTCTGTGATTAACACGTATCCTTAGAGGATGAGGTAGCTCAGTGACAGCTCTGCAACCCTGAGAAAAATCTATTAACTAACGAGGTAAGACGTTAATAAAAATCAAAGGTGCCCAGAAATTCATCGTTTTTGAGAAAACTTGAGATCACAAGGCAGGTTGTGTCGTTCTGAGATAAACAGATGATTAAGATAAACAATTCCTCACAATGAAATGTTCAACTTTCTCCCTCTAATTGCTTTTTTGTAAAGTTTTGAGTCACAATTCAAATCCCTCCACCCACACCTTTACTAAATCATCTCTTTCTGAGAGCCTGTCACTGTTGCAAATGTGGCTCCGCACAGCTTTGTCTGATGTCTCCCAACAGGATGGATTGAACAGGTGTCGGAAAAACTTCCTCCAGCCAATTTATTCTCCCCGACATCTGCTCGTCGACGCAGCGCTGCCAGTTTCTTCCAAGACTCTTCTCACATGAGCAGAGTCGCTTGAGTTTAGTCTGATAGTGTTCACAACTCCAGGTCGGGGAGGACACAAGAGCGTGGAGTTATGCTGATGTAATCGACCGGAAACAATGTGTGACGTGAACCCCGAAACTCCTGATTTGACATCCAAGATTCATTAACAAAAATCCAACCTGAACTGCAATTAGATGTCACATTTATATTCTGCTTCTGTCCAAACCCAGTGCAATTCAACAACACACACACAGTTTCCAGCCTTTTGTTATTTCAGATTTATTTGTATTAATCTCGTTTTTATACTCTTGTTTACTTTTGCCAAGCTAGATTTAGTTTTCATCTGTGTTCTTTTCCAGGATTACACAAAAACTACTTGACTGATTTCCATGAATGTCGTTTTGTAAGGCAGTTGTCTGAGTTCAGAAAGATCCAATTCAATTTTTGTAAAGATCCAGGAATTTATTTTCACTTTCTTTAACATTGTGAGATTCAGGCAATCAGACAAGTGTGATCTATTAGTGTGTAAATTTGGTGCTGATCCAAATAAAAATCTAGATTCACAAGGGGACTGTTGGTTCTGGTGGAGGTCAGAACTCTACTGAGTGACCTACTTGTTATGTTGTATATTTATCTTATTATTAAGACTTCAGCCACGGAGATCATTGCATGTTTTCACCCCAGTCCGCTTGTTTGTCATCTCTGGATTGTGAGACTTCCCAGAGAATAACTCATGGCTCTTGATGGGGAAGAAAATCAGACTTATTTCGCTGACTCATATTTCTGAGCGTGTACAATTTGGTGCAGCTTGATTAACTTTAAGAGGACTTTGACTAGAGGTATCCTCTTTACTGATGGAAATTTAGGTTATTATTCTGTTTTTTATTTATTGAACTACTTAATTTGGCTACTATATTACTTGCCTGTAAATGTTTTTACATTATTAAACTTGTGCAAGGCAGAGCAGCGGTACAGGGGTTAGCATCGTCACCTCCCGTGCCTGGAACCCTGCTTCGGTTGGGGTCCTTCAGTGTGGAATTTATTCTTGTGCCGTTTCCCAATGATCAAATCGGCTGCTCTTGAACCTGAGGATATTTGGCTCCGTCTGGACATGTGACAAGACTTCAGTCGCACACAAACCGCTAGCACTTTGCATAGCTGAGCGGTTCGCTCTCTGTATGATCAGCATGCAGTGTCAGCTCAGGAGACTGCTCTAATGAAGTTACAGTATGTGTAGACCTATGAGCTGAGAGTAGGAGGGTGCAGCGGTCCCCTCGGTCTGCAGGCACTGATAAATATTGATGATGGAGAGCTCACGTGTTGACATAGTAAGCGGCTGTGACACAGTTATGGCTGGCGTGAGCTGGGGAGAGCTGCACTCTTGGCACTCATCATTCTTGCTGAATGTTGGGGAGTGCTGAGCTGTGCACCAAACCCTGTCATCACAGTAACACATATCAAAATCAATTTGTAACTCTGCCTGCAAAGTAGGCATTTTCTGTACATTTTATGCAGTTAAAATGTAGGTGGGGCATGTCTGTTTGAATCTGCTCATCTCAATTTTGTTTTATTTCAAAATGCTGACAGGTCTTAATTAGTTGCTTTAATCGACAGAAAAAAAATAGCACTTTTTCAATTTAATTAATCATTTCATTAATTAAATTGTTTCAAACTTTTAATTTAATCCAGGTCCTTTAAATACTTAATATAACACCGAATGCAGAATAGGAATTAATTAATTAATAGACAGAGAAAAACACAAAAGGAAACAAAATGTATAAAACCTACATTCAATTATTCAAAGACGAGTAAAAGCACAGATGATCCCAGAAGAATTATTATAGAGTAGCTCTAACTTGTGTACAGTCAAACCTCTTAAAATATACATTTCCCTGCAAATAAACTGCAACAGCAAATACACGTTGAAGTAGTAGAGCATTTAAACATAAACATTCACCAGATCTGGATGTTTTATTTGGATCTGCTCCAAATTACATCATAAACATCAGTACCCTTAACATGTCAGATTTTTTTCAACAAAATCCATTAATTATTCTCTGGGGTGAGGAAAATGTTGGAATTCCTATCTCACAATGTTAAAGAAAGTGAACTCCCCCCTGAACCGGATCCTCAACAAAATTAAAAAATATGTTCTTCCACCAAGTTTTCTTTTCTTTGCATAATCCTGCAAACTACAAGACAAATGGGTGAAAACATAAACCTTTTGGGCGTAAAACTGATGATTTAACGGTTGGGCTTATGATTTAAACATAGCCTAAACCATACATTTTTTGTGACCACAGCATTGTATGGTTCTGTTTAGCACAGAATGAAAATCCACTGACTTCATCAGACTCAACATGTTTATCTGCATAAAACCAAATATAAATCAATCCGCCCTCTAACCTCGACCAGCTTCTTTAAACCTGAACCATCTAAGAGCTACAGACAGGACTGTGAGCTCCAGTCTCTGTTGTGACAGTTGTCAGTTTGTAAACCTTCCATCAGCTCCAACCACCTGGTGGTGAGAGGCTGCCCACCTCACTTGTCACTGTCTTGTTCCACCATTGTTGGATTTTCTCCTTTGTTCCAACATCTAAGTATCATTTGTCAATGGTCACTATGTTTTAGTTCCTTTCTCATGCAACAAAATTACCCTGTACTATAAAATGTGTGTGTATTTACTCTGGGAAAGGTGCAAAGTATAACAACTAGTGTACAAAAACATGTTCACACATTTGGAAAACTAGGACGAGACAAAGACCAGTTGTTATTTATTTTTTATTTTTCTTTATTTAACCAGTCAGGTGCCATTGAGAAACATTATCTCCTCTGCTAGGGAGTCCTGTGTAAGTCAGGCAGCAATTAAACAAATATAGGGAGGGAAAAATAAAACATCCACACAAAATCAACCGATTAAAACATTGCAAACAGTTTAAGAGGAGAATGGCACTCACTGGACTGCATACCTCCGCCCAGGCCCAACACTCCCTTTATGAAAGCACATTTAAATTCTCAAACCAAATCCAGATTTGCTTAATAGCGTTCCTGTTATCTTGATAAACAACAGAAAAACCGAGAAGAAAACATAATGTCAAGGAAACAAAGAACATATGTAGAAACATATCAGGATAGGTGGCTAAAATTATTTATCGAAAATACAAAGCACATGTGAAAAGTGATTACATTGAAAAAAAATGCCTAGAAGGGTTAATGATTGTTAGATAGAATAAATTAATTTAAAGGAATAAACGGAGACCCCATATCTTACGTCAATAGCAAGAGCATTCTACAGAATTCAAATGCACCATCACCTCTCTTTTTTTAATGGACTGCGAGAGATGAGCAGAACGCCCGGTTTGGAAAACCTCAGTGACCTGCTGGTGTAATAAGGTAGAGGCAGGTCAGAGATGTAGCAGCTTTATAATGACCCTGGAACGTGCACTCACTGCCAAGCCCTTCGTTTATCTTCAAAATTTGCTCTTAACACAATCAATTAAAGCTCATCAGGGAAAAACATTTAATTAAAGGGTTAATCCTGCAGTGTATCCTGAGTGCATACCTCAGTGTGTAGGAGAGAGAGGGTCCATGAAGCAGGAATCCAGCCAAGCACGGCTGAGGAAACTCGAATATCAGGTCCATTTCCATAATGTTGAGATTCACAAAGTTGCCATGGAAACCAGTCCTTTCAGAATAAATCAAGCTGCACTGACTTTTCCCACAAATTATAATAAAGGAACATGTTTTTGACAAAAACGTAATTCTGTCCAGTTTGTGTTTATAGTCTACGGTGTATCCAAAGTCATTTTTCAAGTTAAAGCAAACATACATATGCACATGCATAAGTAAGTGTGCATGTACAGAGGAATACATAAGGAATGTGTGTCTCCATGAAACAACCACACGTTCATTCCCAGCTCTCCCACACACACAAACAAATCAATATAAACTATATTAAATATAATTTTGTCCATCCCTCAGTTAATAGTCACAATAATCACATGAACTTAAATCAGTCATACAGTGTCAATAAACCTTCCACTACGCACAACACTTTTTACAGCCTATGAACATGCATGACATCATCATTACTGTCGATATAAATCCTACTGGGTACATAATAGTAAATATGATGATGTATATATATAAATTTTCAGGATACAATGTACATCCCCTTTCATCAAATTAATGCAGTTTTTATTGTTTATTTCATTGTCTTTGCACAACTTGTAGTGTTTACAATTCACGGTGTCAGTTGACTTGTCACGTGTATATACTCTCATGCTGTGTATACTCTTATGGATGTTGGTCGTTAGCATTTCCAATAATCTGCATATTCTTCTCTCTTTTCACATCTTATCGTTAAGTAAAGTCCGGACCATCCACCACTATAATTTAACTCTATGTTCAGTTTTTTGTCAACCAGTTTTTCTTTTATTTCTGTGTAAATAGATTGAAAGCATTTCGTGAAATTCTTTGTATGTGTTCACATACTTGGTCAACGAAGCCGATTCTAATGATTATCTGCAATGAGGTTTTCCAGAGAACAGAACAAAGTTGCTCGAATCAAACGTGTACTGAAGAAACTATAACTATAACTTTATTTCCATTATAAGACATTTCAAATAATATATAATGGTTTGTCTATATGGCAGCGAGGCTCCTTGAGTGACCCGCTCAGCAGCAGCAGCAGCAGCAGCAGCAGCAGCAGTAGCCCTGAAGATTCAGCCTCTCCCACTCAAGGGAACAGCTTGTTTACAAAAGCTCTGCCTCTCTGTGCCTTTGGTGTTGTTACGCTGTGATTCGATTTTTCATTGTTCAAAGAGGTCTATTATTGCCATCGGGGTTTATATCTCATCACAGAAAGACATCAAAGGGAGATAGAGCATTCTTGTGATTTTTTTTATTTTTTTAGAGTGTGCCTTCTGGAGTAAACCAGCTTCATCTCTGGGGTAAGGGGGACTCCTGAAGACCCCCATTCCCCTGATGAGGCAGTTTTATTTTTCATTTCTTTTGTCTATTTGAGTTTTCATTTGAAATTTCTGGGCTGGATCACAGCATGTAAGAGGGAATACAAGTTGTTTTGAAATTAAACTGAAAAGTATTCTGGAATTGAGTGCCATGTGCATATAATGTTAATTAGACTCAAATCACTGTTTTTGGATGTGACATTCATGTGGATGGACAGTGGCCACAGTGAAGAACATGGTGGAAATGAGGGCACTAAACAGCCAAATAGTGAGGATGTACTGTGTGTGATTAGAAAAAGAGGCTGCTGGGTATAAGTACTCACTGTGCATAACTACAATGGCTCAGAGCGTATAGCTCGTCTTTGATCAGCAGTCCCCTCATGATTCTGCATTCAAATTCACTACATGGCTAAAGAAACGTGAACTGGTTTTTTTCTTAGCCTTCCCTCCATTAAGTCTCATGGAAGTCCGTCCAGAAAATATATTTACGTTCATAGCCCAAGATGATCAACCTTAATAATATTGATTAACCAGTGTTTTATATTCTAGCATCACTATCACCAGGTTTCAGCTTCTGGCCAAATATCTTCACAGTAAGTAGCTTGCAAATGAATTATTTGCAGGCGTTCATGGTCTCCAGTGGATCTACCCAATGACATGCTGACCTTTCCCAGTGTCAATCTGGGAATAATGTTTAAGGTTGTGAGTCATAGACTGTATATAAAGATAGACGACATGTCTCCCTTTACTCCAGCTATCTTGATATTAATCCAAAATATCCGTAATATGAACGCTGCCTTCTTATGAGTTAGAATCTGTGCAGTAGCCATCAGGGGATTTACCAATTGCAAGTCAGTCTCAGCTGTCAATCTTTACATTCCCCCTTTTTTAAACAGCATCAAATAACTATTTAAAACCAAATGTATCAGCAACATGAAAAACAGAAGATATCGGTGTGATAAGAAGTATCTTAAATGAGAGAAACCTGAGAAAATGTGACGTGTAGATTGATTTTTTGTTTGGTCCATGTCCCATCTGCTTAGGTGGAGGAGACGTGGTTTAAGACCTATACTGCAGCCAGCCACCAGGGGGAAATCTAGACACTAGGTTTTTTGTTTTGGGGAGCCGTAACATCGTACATCTTTATTTTCAGTCTGTGTTGTGAATGAAATGTCTCAACAACTGTTGCCATTCAATTTGACAAGAACATTAGTTTTACCATTAGGATTTAAGGTTATAATTTGTAGATATTGCTAACGACAGCTCATAAACAGTGGTAAACATGGTACAGAATACAGCAAACATTACTCTTTACCTCCGAGCATCACTGGGACTAACTGCAGCCTCACAGAGCTACTAGCACGACTGTAATCCTGTTTACTGTCACCTGTGTTTCATGTGTCCACTCACAAAGTGTTTACACAAACTTGCACCAGGTTTGGATTTCAGTCCCCAGACCCACAAAGGTTGAAGTCCTGTGATCTAACGCTGCAATGAAACTTGCTCAGCACATTTATAGTCTGTGTTTAATTAAGGTTGCAACCTCTGGGGGCCGTTAAGGGGACTTCAGGCTCTGTTCTGCTCATCACCAGAAATTAGTGCTTGGGTGTTTTTTAAAGACTGGGATATTGCCACACAGTGTTTTATTCCCTGAGTGCAGTGGAAGCAGCAACACCGGGCTCCACCTGTCCTTAATTAGTCTAAATTTTCTTTGTGTACATTAAAATTGGTGCTGACATTCTTCCTTGTTGTGGGCTAAACATCTGAGGGAAGCATTATGCAAACACACCACAGACTGCCAGATCAATACATAAGTAAGAGAGAGGACGGAGGGCTCAGGGAAGAGAGGAGCATTCAAACCCGGATTTAGACCCAGAGTAAAGAAGATAAAATAACAATAATTACGACGCAAGCAATATCAACAATTTTACAGCTTTTTTCTCTTGATCTTTTAACAATTCTTCTTTAAACACGACTGAAATCTTCTGTAGTTTAATCTTTACTTCATCTTGCTAATGTCTAAAAAAATACATTGAATGTAATGAGGATGGAGGATTTGAGCATGTTCTCCTTATGCATCTGTCTGGTTTTCTCTTTCAAGTAACACCACACAAACAGAGACTCTATTAATGTTGGTGCATTAACACCTCCAGCCTTAAACTATTCCCCTTACCTCTTAAATATCAACTAAAGCTAACTCTGGATATTTTGTGTTTTCACACCAATTAAACAACTTTATAATGCTCGACTCCACATGGATACTCTCTTTCAACAGGATCTAACAAGGAGAAACAAATTAGCACTTTCACTCAGGTGAGTGTTAAATGATATCCCTGCAACAGTCTTGTCCCAACACAATCTAACACTACAATGGCACTCAGTAGGGCTCATACCTCCACCGAGGCCCAATTGTTCCCTAATGAAACCACATTTTTCACTTGTGGTGAAAATCTGAAAATACAAGAGGGTAGAACACCAAATGTATCTACATCTTGTTTAAAAGGGGCTTTCTGCAGAAAGGATCAACACAGAGGGGATCTCAGAGTGAAGATAGAGAACAGTCAAATGCAAGGATCTTATCTAGGAGCAGGCTGTTTGTCTGAACCAGATCAGACTGGTTCTGTAGGCCCAGTTTGAGACAGGAATTAAAACAGAGGAATAAATGATTTGCATACATTTCCATTAGGTTCTTGGACAGTCGATAAGTAATAGAAAGGTCATACAGGTTTCAGGTCACAAACACGTCAGGTCATAAAGTCTTAGACAGGTATGCAAAAGTTACTCTTCAACTACAAAATAGGTTTCATCCACACTTAGTTATTTTCCACTACAAACTAGAGCTAGATATTTATTTGTATCTGCACAAAGTTATACACGATCATTGATATAAATCCTTAAAACATGCCTGATATTTTTTTTCAGGATCCATGAATGATTCTCTGAGAAATCAACAAAGATGTTTGAAAATGCCCTATCTCACAATATTAAAGAAAGCGAGAGAAAAAACATCTTGGATCCGGACACTAATCCGGATTCCTGACCCATAATCCATTCTTCCACCAAATGTCATGGTAATCTGGAAATCAAGTATTTTTTGTGTAATCCTGCAAGCAAACAAACAAACACGAACATAACCTCCTTTGCATAAATAAAAATCATTAGTTAATCAGTTTTAAAAACGCATATACTGCATACGGGTGGACACAAACTAGCAACATAAGGTGCCTCAAGACCTAATATTGATCGACTACTAAATTACGATTTAACTACTTTTTGAAATGACAGGAACATTTGCAGGGGGACAGCTGAACAGGACCTGTGCATTGATTGCGGCCTTGACATATAATGTTCATCCTGTAATATTTATGAGGAACACAGCAGGTGCCAATACCCAACAGTACATTGGTTTTGATCAGGGTATATGCATAGATATCAGCCCTTATATCACTTCTCGTATGTCCTTAAGCTGCTGCTGAGCCTGTATTCTGCAGTGTAAGAGAAAGTTTGAATGGGAAACGGTGAAAGCTGCCGAGCAACGACTGGTATTTGCTTAACTGTTGTGGATGGAAAGGTTCATTAAATCAGCTTTTTCTGATCTTGAAATGAAGATGAATTTGTGCTTCATTTGGATGGGAACCATAATCAGTAAAGGAGCCATTTTATGGCCTTCAGGGCCAAGGCTGCACTTTATCTCCTAAACTAGCGGACTGGTAATTAAAGTACAGCGGACAGAATAGTCCTCAGTCACTAAATCACTGTTGAACTTTGTAAGTCACATGGACGTGTTAAATGGGATTTATTCTCAGACTGGACCCCATCAACCCCAACATCAGGTACAGGCGCTTTCCAAAATCTGACATTCAAACCTTCGTCATGCCCTGATTGCCCTGCTGTTTAGAGGTGAAAAAGGAGCCTGACATTAACTTCTTTCGATTTGTTCAGGGACCATGTGTCGCACTTTTAATGTGAACAACTGAGAGCAACACTATGAATGTCTTTCACTGCACCTTCAAGTGTGGCCGATCAGAATGACTCTAAAGACATTTGTTTTCTGACATCGTCCTAAGAACTACTCACAGGAGACTGTGAACTGACCTTCGAAGCCTTTTCACAAGTTCAAACAATACCCTGAGGAGACACAGCAAACTGATATATTCGATTTTATTCTAATTGATCAGTGAATCAATCAGAGCCATGCTTCCCGCAAAATAGCTTTACCGCTTTATCCTTTGAGGATCACGAGGGGGGGCTGTACCCAAGCACTTCAGCAGTCATTGGGCTCAAGGAAGCGAACCTCCTAGATGTTTCAACAGTCCATTACCCTATCAAACTATTAGAGTGAATACCTCCACCAGGAGTCAACTGTCCCATCAATTTCCATCAAGCTGCACCCGATCTTCGATATTAGTTCTTTGAATACACCTGATTTCTTTCGAGAGTCATGAGTAATTCCCTGGGAAATATGGGAAATTTTCCCATCTCGTTATGTTTTAAAAAAAGTGATATGGCAATCCCAGGATCCACATCTTTGTCCGGATCTGTTCCAAAATTAAATGGGTTCTTTCTTGGCCCGTGTCCAAACCTTCCACAAAGTGTCGTGGAAATGTCTTATGTAGATTTTGTGTAATACTGCTGATAAACAAATGAACCAACCAACAAATCAATGGACAGAGGTGAAAACATAACCTCCTTGGCAGAGGTAATTAAAACCTGCGACTGTGGGAAGAAGCCAGTTTACCCAGACCGATCTCAAGCCGGCATGGAGAGAACACTCAAGCTCTGAGCCTTTTTCCCATGAGTCAACCTTGTACCACTGTACCACTCAAAGTCAAAACCTTGTGTCATCTTGTTGACCATGCGCTTGTAAACAGGCAGTTCATACATAAAAATCTATAAGCAAATAAAAGACGAGTGTTAAAAGAAGTGATGAATGACAATGAAATGGTCATAAAACCTGTAGATAAGGAAGGAAGCTATTTGCATCAAGACACAGTCAAACATAAAGCAGAAATTCTCATTCGGTTATCTGATCCAAAAATTCCACTCTCTTCAAATCCTACCGACTCCTCACAACAGATAACATTTTCTTATCTTCTATTATAAGACCAAACAAAAAGGATGGATCTCAAATTCAGAATTCATTTTATGTATTGCCAACATCAATTACACAGATTTCCTTTTTTTGAATACCCTTCAAGAAGTACATAAATCTTTAACAAATCCTCCTGGCCATCTTGCAAATGTGGAGGGAATGCATTATGAATGTGTTGGCTGTCATGTCAAGCCTATTTTAAAAAAGTCTTAAGTAAAAGTTCCTCTATGGCCATCATCCCTTTATCAATCTTATCATTGACCTTTCTAATACAGGTAGAATACACATCTGCCTAATAACATTTTCTGGCTTTGAAAGGGCTGCAGCGATGTTTTGAATAATTTTTTGTCATTGCTGTAGTTAAGGCTTTGATCAGCGCCCTCGGTCACAATGGGACATAGTGGTCAAAGAGTACTTTTTTTTTACACCAAAAAATGATGGCCATTTAATTAGAGATACAATAATCTTCCATTGTCTTCAAGCTCTCATTCTGTTCTCCTCAGGAGAGCTCTTCCAATAAGTCAGCTTTAAATGTTAAGAAGGCTCTGTTACAGAAGATTTTCTTCAAAGAAAAGATGCCGCAAATATCAAATTGAGACTTGCAGCGTGTTTATCCTTCCAGCTGGATCGATTAGACTTTAAATTAAACTTTGAACAAGTCCTTCGGACTCCGAGGACCAGAAATAAAGTTCTTAATTACTTGCTTAACTACTTTCTCTCCTTAATCACAGGCCAATAAAGTGGGTACAAGTTTTTGCCAACGCTACATAGCCAACATTAGGTTATTTACTGGCTTGGCTTCAGCTATTGTTGTATTTACAAGACAATACTTTAGAACAGGGGTGTCAAACATACGGCCCGCCAGGGGGTCCAGCTCTGTCCGCCGGATGCAAGGCATGCTCTAATTTTTAAAAAAAAAATGAAGAAAAAAAAAAAATGAAATTTGAAATAAAAAAAAAAAAAAAGAAGAAAGTAAAACCGCCATCTCACTCTATGCCAGTGATTCTCAAACTGGGTCGGCGCAGAGGCATAACAAGTGGGGCCCAAGTGGGTGTATTTTAGGTTTGAAAACTCTGGCAGCTGACAGTAGGAGACCCAACAAATTAAGAAAACACTTCGAAACATTACACCCCAGTCACATGGCTGTGTTCTTTTTGGTTGAGCCTTATCATCGTTGTAACAAAGTGATTATAATTTAATTGATTTTTTCTCTATTTTTGTAAAAGTACAGACTGATGGAGGAATTTAGTGATAAATGTCACCAAAAGTACTTCAATTAAGTTGAATTTAAGCAAAGTTGAAACAGATTAACAGAAATAAATGTTGCAGGTTTTATATCTGTTTCCTACCATTATTGTTGTGGAAATCATTGTTAATAATTATTGACATTGACATTGTATTGACAAATAATAAACATTGACGTGATCAGACATCTCTTCACATATATTATTATCATTATTAAAAGGTGATCTTTGCAACTTTGTTATTCAGGAAGTTTGTATCAAACAAGTAGCCCTTCGTACTACTCAGTACCTTTGAAGTAGCTCTCAAAAAGGTTGGTGACCCCTGCCCTACGGGCTACGCAAAGTGGTTCAGGTACCAATGGTGTGCACGGAGCAGGCTGGAATCCCGCCGCAGCTGGCGGGCGCTGGTCCTTACCTTCACCTTCAATGCGAGCGTCAGACTCCTAGGTCGGTGTTCCAAGACGGGTCGGACCCCTCCGTTATGTTGATTTCATGTTGGTATCCCCCCCTCATACCCCCCAGTATGTGGCCCCATAACTAAGATGAGTTTGACCCCCCTGCTTTAGAATATGCCCCCTGGGTAACGTGCTATGTCTTTGCTCTGTCCTGTTGCATCTATGCTACAGAGACCTGCTATTTTAAAGCACCAGGATATGCTAGAGCTAAATGTTTAGCATGCTATCTTCATGTTGCACTGGTTGCAGATTGGACGCTACAATAACTCATTATTGTAAAGCACTATTATGAGATGAGACAGGTAACTGGTTTGCATGCTAACTTCATGTTGCACTGACTGCTGACTGAATGCTACATGGATTCAAGGGTAAAACGCTATTATGAGACGGGTCATGCTCAGGCTAAATGGTAAGCATGCTAACTTCATATTGCACTGAATGCTACATCACTTCTGCAAAATACTGATTCGAGACAGGACAGGCTGGTGATAACTTTATTGCACTGATTGCAGTGTGGATGCAACAGTGACTCACTATTGCAAAGTGCTGTTACAGGATGGGACAAGCCAGGGCTAACTATTTAGCATGCTAACCTCAGCAAATGTGACAGAAGGTATAGAGTTAACATTGTTATTGGTTTCCACTGCTGAAAACATCTGTTGGTGATAAAGGAATGAAGTTTGACGCTGACCAGGAGAAAAACCTTACACATGTCATATAGGGTTTCCAACCGTCATTTGAAAAGCGGAAACGTCCCATATTTAGAAACAAAATCACCCGTCCCATATTGAGCTGAAAAGGGACGCACTTTGTCCCGTATTACTGTGAGATTTAAAAAATGGTCAGTAAAATGCCAATGGAAAATGAATAACAGGGCGCTTTATTTGAAAATTTACGGTAAACTTGTTCCCAGGCAATGTCCTGCTCTGGGATCAATGAGATGACAGCATATTCACACACGAGTAGCCTACGATGATACAGAATACGCTCATCCCATTGGTCGAGGAGGTACTGTTGCTCGCGGAGAAGACAGCGGTAGATAAGTAAGTATAAGGAGAAGATAGTGGAAGACAACAAAGCAGCATGGGTGACAGTGACACAGACGCCGACACTGCTTTACGGGGCGGTACAGCTTCGAGCAGCAATACGACTCGGAGCCTACTCCTCCGAGAAAAAAGCAGAAAAGGATGCAAAAATACCGGGAGGAATGGGAAAAAGCAAACACCTGGGTGGAAAATGTGCGCGAAAATATCTATAAAGCGCACTGCACGGTGTGCCCGGCGCACTTTTTCTGTAGCCCATGGTGGGCTGACTGACCTTAAACAACATGCTTCCAGTGGTGTGCACATGCAAAGCATAAGAGACAACAAAACTAGGGGAGCTGTTGAGTTCATGGGTTGTTTTACTACAACTGCAGCCTACAGTCATGGCCTTTGAGGCACAAATATGTTTACAATTTTTCTACAGACGTTCTGTTTGCACTTTTGTTATTGCACTAAAAACATGCACTATTTCAGGATGGATTGTTTTATATTAATGTATACAGTTTTAAGTTAAGCAAGACAGGTTTCTGTTTAAGAAAGATTCAACATTAGACCCAAAGCTCACCTTCAACTCTCATCTGTGTTCCCCTTGTTATCATTGAAATTAAGTGGAGGTTTGAGCTCTTCTGAGTGCCATTCCAGTTTGTTTGTCATTTGGTTGGTTTATTTGTGAGCAGAATTACGCAAAAACTGCTGAACCGATTTGCATCAAACTCATTGCAGGGACAGGGCCTGAGAAGAGATTTAGGTGCAGATGCAGATTAAGGGCTGAATGCAGGAATTATACTTTCAATTTGTTTAACTGTCAAACATCCAACCATTTCCCTTTTCCTTTAACATTTAATATGAGAAGTAAACAATTCCATTGAATTGATTAGCCTTCGGCGGATGTATGCGACCTACTGATTGCTGTCTAGTTTGTAAATGACTTTAGAAACTGACACATCATTTAGTTGATGCAAAACTTCTCTGAAAATAGCCCCAACATGTCTCCTGTCCCAACATGTCTCACTCACCTCTCCAGGGCATTTGTTCACAACGCAGCATGGAACAAATTATTCATTCACTCATCACATTTGCCTCCACACATGTGACACACGTAGGATGTTGCCCATGTGGCTTGTGTAACATGAGTAGAAAGGATCAGAAAACAAAAACAGTGCATCAGCAGCGAACATAACAATGCCATTAAGGCTTAATGACCATGACTTTCCTGTCACGGCACACTACAGAGATGTGAGGCATGACATTTCCTCTCGAAATTTCACGGCATTGGAAAAGTTTCTCTTCCACCTCGGGGAGGGGACCTTGACCTACTCCAGAGAAGACAAAGTATTTTGGATACATAAATTACAACCACCGAAACCACATGGAACCTAATGAGGACTTGCCTGTTCGCTTGATGTTAAGATTAATGGGCGGCCAACATGAGCTCCTCATGATTTGTTTGTTCCCCTTCTTTGTGATGTTGTGATTAGTGAGGCCCTGTTCAGTAGTTATGGATCTTAGGCTGCGTGTGGTTACACTCTCCGCACATATTCCAGTAAGTTATCAGTTATTGTGAGCTTTATTATATGATTTTTGTGAGCTCTAAACATTTGCTGTCTTTTGAAAATAATTTGTTTTTTCATATTGCAGATATTTGGTTGCATATATCCGTTGTGGACATTGAGTGGACATTGAATTAATAAGTAGTGTTGTTTCTGCCTTTTGAGGCTCACTAATGATAATTATAAACTACATTATAGGGTCTGACTTGTAAACATGAAATATAATAACATGAATCTGTGTTAGCCGAAGCTCTGTGTGTGCTTACTGTGGTGAGCGCTGTGTTTTAATGAGCTCATTGACCTTCATTTGTATTCACACTGCAGGCACAGCTGGTCTCCTCTGATTGGTGGCATTTTTCTCAGGTCAGAGCCTATTATCAATATGGATGTGCTGTTTTGATTTTCGGTTGATGAAGGTCTTATGATAGAGACATTATGAATACAGTGAGTACATGTGATGGACAGTGTGATTTCTTAGGCAGAGCACTATCCTTAACATTTGCAATGCTAAATAATTGTCACTAGACGAAAAGCAGTATTATTGTCACAGTGAACCTCTACGGACAGGCCTAGTCCCCTGCTGTAACCAACTGTTTCCATGATGTTACCTCGGCGTTCGCCAGTGAAGACAAGGTGGGTCTATCGGCGTTTGCGGACCTTAAGGGGGATTTGGAGAACAAAGGAGAGAGCCGCGGGGGGGCTCGCTGAGCCTCGCGGACCGATCGCGACGTGTGATCTAATTAGCATATGAATCGGAGTCCAGCCGCTGGCTAGAACCTCTCTCTACTCACCATTGGAGGAAACCACAGACCCTTGAAACTAATGTCACTCGTGATTGGTTGGTAGAAGTGTTGCTATTGGTCACCTTATGGGTCATTGCAGTGCACACGTGGGGTCACAGCATTCCGCACGAGGGGTAAGCCCCTCCCACACAATATTTATAATAAAAATGTATATATTAATATTTATTATTATTTATAAGTAAGCCTTTACCAAAAGCACTGCAGTTAATTAAAACTAAACATTCATGTGATGCTTGATGTTATAGGTGAACATATTGTACAGGGAACAAATGTGAACAAGGTATATGTGGAGTGAAAGCTTTATTTACATACAGCAAAAATATTGTACAAAAACTCAGATGAGGCTTGAAATGTTTCTCTGCAGCCTCTGGGTCATGACTTCTTTGTGGGACTCTTCTCCAGTGTGTAGACGTCTGTGGTGTGTAGCTGTGAGATCAGTGTAGCTTCCAGTCTTATATGAAGTGTGGGACACAGGTCGGTGCACTCCTGGCTGTGGAAGGATGGATCCATGTCATCTGTCCCGCTTCAATCAGCTGTAAACACATTCAGTAAAATTAGCACAGTTCAATGACAACATACACCTTTACATGTAACTGGAAAATTATTTAATGAATAAAACCTTACCCTCTTTCTTCTCCGACAACTCCTCAATGCTGATGTAAGGTCTGGTCGGATCATACTGGCTCATAGTGTGTCTTTGTACGTCATGGACAGGCAGCTGGAAAACAACACATGTAACATGACTTTATTATTAATAAACGGAAATAGCCGCGCTGCATCACCGTTGGAAGATCCACAGCAAAAAAACACCAAAACAATTCATAAACAGTTACTTACATTCAATGGCTTAATTTTCTGCACTTTAAATCCAGACTTTCAGCGTCTCAGCCTAACGCCTCTTTGTTTGTGTGTGTGTGTGTGTGTGTGGGGGGGGGGGGGCTGAGGCTGTGAAAACATACAGAAAAAAGTCACGTTGATGAAAAAACTTAACGAGAACAAACTGTTACATCTAAGTAATTCATACATATTTACACATGCACTAGATCTGCTCCAGCACTCGATGCTGTATTCGTATTTTAGCAACTTTCTCGCTATCCCAAAGTGGCGGACATGCTTTCAGATGTACCAGTTAGCTTAGTGGTTAGCATGGCGTCTCTAGCTCACCGTAACTCAGGGACTGTGCATCCGTCTTCTCCGCCTCGACTCGTCCACACCGGCCCCGCGGCTCTGCCTCCACACGCACTCATCTTCTCCTCCAGGGAACAGCGTCGTGTCGACTTCAGCAAGATCTATTTCGACCTCCCTCAGACCGTCACCACGGTCTTAACACGAATGATGTCCTCATCTCCCTATCCTCGAGACCAAATATCAACAATGTCACTTGAGTGACCTTAAGGGGGCTGGGCTCACCGCCCATAAAGCTCCCCGGTGAGCGCGGCCGCCTCCTCTTTTCTTCACTCGCCTCATCCGAGACCGACAGGTAAGTAAGATATTTTGGGACTCCACTTTTATCAATCCGACACTTTTGTGCAGGCGCCTTGTGTCCCTGAGGATTGTTTGTGGTTTTCCCCTTCTCTAAAAGTGAGGCAGAGGGCTACACTGCATGTGTTAAGCTCTGCTCTTTGTTTCAGGCAGCTTAATTAGCTGCACCTGGCACTAACTACTCATGTTCACAGCTTTGGGTAAGTATTGTTTATCTCGTGCTGTTTGTGTCCATACAGAGTTTGTTCTCTTACAGGAGTGAGTAGAAAAGTTGGGAAGCTTAATCAATAAATAATCTATCCCTTAAAACTGATTTGGATCGGGGGTGCCCCCCCCCCCTCCTCACCCGGTAACTCGCTGTCCGCAGGGAGTGGGGTTTCTCCAACTCCCCCTCGTGCGTTCGCGCACAGTGAGTGGAGGTGAGTTAAAGCCAACCTTTTCACGTTTATTTGCCTTTCAAAAATGAATAAATAAACCGTGTTTGAGGCCAGGTAGTGTCCCCTTTTCACCTCTGTGCGCAGCAGGTGGGATTGTTTGCCTGTGTTCCCTGTATAAAATACAGTTGGTTATTGGTTATCACCCTTTGTAGGTGCTATTTTGTTTCCCTTAAAGCCCTGTTCGCAGTGGCTGGGATGTTGTTCTCTCTCCACCCCCCCACCCCCCTTGAAAAAGGCACCCCGTAACTCGCTGTCCGCAGGGAGTGGGGTTTCTCCAACTCCCCCTCGTGCGTTCGCGCACAATGAGTGGAGGTGAGTTAAAGCCAACCTTTTCACGTTTATTTGCCTTTCAAAAATGAATAAATAAACCGTGTTTGAGGCCAGGTAGTGTCCCCTTTTCGCCTCTGTGCGCAGCAGGTGGGATTGTTTGCCTGTGTTCCCTGTATAAAATACAGTTGGTTATTGGTTATCACCCTTTGTAGGTGCTATTTTGTTTCCCTTAAAGCCCTGTTCGCAGTGGCTGGGATGTTGTTCTCTCTCCACCCCCCCACCCCCCTTGTTTTCTGCCATTGCAGGCATACAGTGGGCATTTTCAGGTGAATTAGTTATTTCACCCCTTCCTTCGTTTTATGTGATATTGGCCAGCTGTGATTAGCCTGTTTATAAGATCCCCTTTACCAGCTATCCGTAGCTGCTGGGCGCTATTGTTTATATATTTATTCTTAAATCACAAAAGTAACACAGAAATGTCCTCACATTTGTGCCATTATTGCCGGGGTATCATGGATCCCCGAGATGGCCACCGTGAATGCCCGACTTGTTTGGGCATGGCACATTTAATGGATGATATTGAGAACCCCTGTGTGGCAGCAGTGGAACTGCCTGTGGAGGAGCGTGTTAAAAGAGCCAGATGGGTGGAGCAGTCTGTTCGTGCTGGGGCCGTGCAGCCTCTACCAGCCAAACTAAATGAAAGGGGACACACCTCAAGGAAAGCCCCCCGAAAACGTGGGCATGAGCACACCCCTGTTCGCAGGCGGGACTCAAGCGAGACACAGGCTCCAAAACCTTCACAGAACCCAGCTGGTCAGCATGATGACACTCAGCTGCAAATCCTAGCGGCCATACGTAGTCTGTCAGACAGGTTGGGTAGAGTTGAGGCCCAGTACCCGGCCACAACAGCTAGGGCATCGAGGCATGGGCACTCCTCCCCGGACAGGTTACCCTCCTATCAGGAGGAGAATGTGGTTCACCCTGACATTCTCTCTCTCTATGCTCAAAATTCCCTTTTTGAAAGTGATGGGCAGTCTGAGGGTGCTGCTGGGCTAAAACAGCCTAAATCCACACAATGTGAGGGGGCGTCCAACCTCAGCAACATGGGTGAAAGTGAGCCTTCACCCATGGACGTCATCTCAAGGGTTTCAAGTGCGGCAAAAATTGTGGGGCTCAATGTTCCAACTGAGGCTCCTGCTCCAATGGATGGGATTTGGGCCGGCATCACTCAGACCCAGCAATCAGTTACTGTACCTGTGGCTGGTGACTATTTGCACATGCTCAGGAAAGCATGGAACATCCCAAGTGGGGCACCTCAGTTCAATGCAGGTTGCCGGAGACTGACTAAGAATCAGTATGCTCCTGAAACAGGTATGGGGGATATGCCTCCAGTTGAGCGGGAGATGGCAGCCTTAACATCTCTGGGTCCAGAGCGGGTAACCACCAATCCACGCTGTCCCCTGAAAGAGTGTGATAAGTCAGACCGACTGGTGTCTCGGACTTATAATGCAGCCACACGAGCAGCCCGCTCGGGCAATGCACTCGCCATTTTATTGGCAGCTCTTAGGAGAACAGCCAACCCAGAGGACCAGGACACCATGAGCCTGATAGACTCTGCCCTGGTCACTCATTCCCAGTTAACAAGGGACATTGGTGCAGCTATGTCATCTGCCATGGTAGCTCGGAGGCAGATCTGGTTGGCACAGACAACTCTTCCCGAGAATATCAGGAAAGAACTGACCAATATGCCAGTCGTGCCGGCACATGTTTTTCATCCTGACTCCCAGGGTGTGTTAGATAAGGCTGAACAGTCTCGGCGTACCAGAGAGTCAGTACAGCGCACTTTCAGAGGGGCTGCGTCTACCAGGTATAAACTTAGGGGCTCCCAGCCTCCCCACCGATCATCATCCTGGGCCCGTAAGGAGCCATGGGTGAATGACAGGCGACAGGCTACAGGATTCACAGCCTCTGGTGACTCCAAACAGCCTTCACAAAGTCGACGTGGGTTCTATCCCCGTTTTTCGACTAGAGGTGCTCCCCAGAGGAGGCGCCCCCCCAGAGGTCAAGGACCTCGGGGCGGTACAGCCTAGGGGTGGGGGGACACCCGCCGAACTTCATTCTCGGCTATGCCTGGACAGCTGGGAAGAAACTGTGTCAGACCCATGGGTGCTTGCTACAGCATCAAAGGGGTACAGAATTCAGTTTCGGCGGCGGCCCCCCCCTTACTCCAGGATCCGCATGACGATTGTCACGGACCCAGTCCAGGCTCAAATCCTGGCACAGGAAATTTTAACCCTTCTGCAGAAGGATGCAATTATGAAAGTAGATCCAGACGAACAGCTCACTGGCTTCTACTCCACGTATTTCCTCGTGCCGAAAAAAGATGGCGGAATACGTCCCATCTTGGACCTAAGGCGATTAAACGCCTTCATAAAGGTACTTCCTTTCAAGATGCTGACCACGGGTCAGATCTTAGAATCTATCGAAAGAGGAGAG
Organism: Limanda limanda; assembly: GCF_963576545.1. Classification (NCBI taxonomy): domain Eukaryota; kingdom Metazoa; phylum Chordata; class Actinopteri; order Pleuronectiformes; family Pleuronectidae; genus Limanda; species Limanda limanda. Next base: position 6,318,125 of record NC_083651.1, read on the forward strand.
TGGTTCACCTCGATAGACCTGGAAGACGCGTACTTCCATGTGCCCATCTGTCCAAACCACAGACCTTTTCTTCGGTTTGCATTCCAGGGGCAAGCCTATCAGTTCAAGGTCCTGCCATTTGGCCTTTCCCTCTCACCAAGGGTGTTCACCAGAGTGGTTGGGGCGGCCTTGTCTCCTCTCCAGTTGTCAGGAGTAAAAATCCTTCCCTACCTGGACGACTGGCTGATTTGTGCTCCATCTCTTGGCCAAGTTGTAGAGGATACCCAAAGGGTGTTGTCGCATGTACGGTCCTTGGGTTTCAAGGTAAATGTGACGAAAAGCAACCTCGAGCCAAGGCAGCAGGTGATTTTTCTGGGACTTTGCTTGAATTCCCTTACAATGTCTGCATCCCTCACATCTCAGAGGGTGGGGAAGATTCTAGTCTTCCGGAAACGATTCCGTCTCGGCAGGCAGCTACAATTTATCAGCTTTCAGAGGATGCTGGGGATGATTTCAGCCGCAGCAGCTGTTGTTCCTCTGGGCCTCCTCAGGGCCAGGCCAATTCAGAGGTGGCTGAATGCCTTCAAGCTCAACCCGAAGCTGGACAGACACGTGAAACTTCGTGTGACACGCACATGTCTCCAAGCCTTACGCCCATGGGCAGACCGGGTGCTCTTGCTCCAAGGAGTCCCCCTTGGGAACATTCCCTCGAGGAGGACAGTGGTGACGACAGATGCTTCCCTCACAGGTTGGGGAGCAGTCTGGGAAGGCAGAATGGTGCGTGGCCCGTGGATACCCCCTTGGGGTGGCGAACACATCAATGTTCTGGAGTTGAGAGCGGTTCACCTTGCTCTGAAGGCTCTCCTTTCCTCCATCCAGGGCAGGCATGTCTTGATAAGGACAGACAGCACTTCAACTGTGTATCATATAAATCACCAGGGAGGCACAAGGTCCCTGCGTTGCCTCCAGGTGGCACAGAAACTTCTGTTTTGGGCTTTTCAGCATCTGGCTTCACTCAAAGCAATCTTTATCCCAGGGATTGTAAATCGAGCAGCAGACCTCTTGTCCAGGACTGGTCCTCTCCCAGGAGAATGGAGACTTCATCCAGAGGTTGTATCCCTCCTATGGAGCCGGTTTGGCACGGCTCAGGCCGATCTATTCGCATCAGCAGAGACAACCCACTGCAGGATGTGGTTCTCTCTGGAAAACCAGGGAGGTCCCCTAGGCCTAGATGCACTATCTCAAGAATGGCCGGAAGGGTTGTTGTACGCTTTTCCTCCATTCCCTCTGATTCCCCAGGTACTCAACCGGGTTGCCTCGGGCCACTACGAGGTGCTGTTAATAGCCCCCAGGTGGCCAGGGAGGCATTGGTTCCCAACGCTCCTTCGCCTGGTTCACGGTCAACCATGGGCCCTGCCAGTCAGGGCAGACCTCCTCTCACAGGCAGAAGCTCAGATATGGCACCCCAGATCAGACATCCTGCAGCTTTGGGCTTGGCCCCTTCTCAGTACCTCTCTCAAAGGTTAGATGAGGCTGTCCTGAGGACCATAGACAATGCCCGGGCTCCCTCCACTCGGGCTAACTATGGCCATAAATGGAGTGTGTTTTCTACATGGTGCCGCAACAGACAGGAAAATCCAGCCGCTTGTCCTATTGAGCTGATTCTCCGTTTCCTTCAGTCACTTTTGGACTCTAACAGGGCACCTAGCACCATTAAGGTATACACTGCCGCAATCTCTTTCTTCCATGAGACAGTGGGAGATGTTACAGTTGGTAGACACCCTCTAGTGTCTCAGTTCATTAAGGGAGCACACCGCCTGCGACCAAGCAGGGCTCCCAGGGCTCCATCGTGGCAACTCCCCTTGGTATTACGGTCCCTGATGCAGTCTCCCTTTGAACCCATAGGGCAATCCAGCCTTAAGTCTCTATCTTACAAAACAGCTTTCCTCCTGGCTATATGCTCTGCCAAAAGGGTGAGTGAATTGCATGCTCTGTCAATAAGTGACGATTGTCTAAGATGGAGGGCAGGTGACTCAGGTGTGTCTCTGTGGCCAAACCCCTCGTTTTTGCCTAAGGTCATAAACCATCAGACGGTAAATCAGGTGATCGAGATCAGCACTTTTCAACCTGATCCGGCTCTACTACAGGAAGAAGCCGGCCTGCCTATGTTGTGCCCAGTAAGGGCACTGAAGGCTTATATTGCACGCACAAAGTCTCTGAGGGGCTCATACTCTCAGTTATTTGTCTGTTTTGGGGGTAAGAAAGTCGGCCACCCTGTGTCTAAACAGTGTTTGTCCCATTGGATCGTTAATACTATCGCTGAGGCCTATTCTGGACAGAACATACCAGTCCCAGATTCCTTGGTAGCTCATTCCACCAGGGGTATGGCCACTTCCTGGGCTGCTTTAAAGGGGGTCCCTCTTTCAGAAATATGTGCAGCAGCAACATGGAGTGCTCCCTGCACATTCTCTAGATTCTACAGGGTCAATGTGGCTTCCCCCACACCAATGGCTTCCGCAGTGCTGCTCTCAGCTGCTGGGCGAGGATGTGAGGCGGTAGAGTCCTCCGTTCTTCGCGACCCTGATGATACTAGTCATCCGTGTTAAGACCGTGGTGACGGTCTGAGGGAGGTCGAAATAGATCGTAAGTTATGACCATAACTATGGATCTATGAGACCGACCGATGACCGTCACCCTCTTTTGTCACTCAGAACGGGCTGAGGCGTTCAGACAAGGAGGAGGCGGCCGCGCTCACCGGGGAGCTTTATGGGCGGTGAGCCCAGCCCCCTTAAGGTCACTCACGTGACATTGTTGATATTTGGTCTCGAGGATAGGGAGATGAGGACATCATTCGTGTTAAGACCGTGGTGACGGTCATCGGTCGGTCTCATAGATCCATAGTTATGGTCATAACTTACGTTATTTACCCCGGAGACAGAGTCACTCGTACGGGACAAGCTAAACACGACCCGCTTCCTGTCTGCGGGACACTCGACGCTGCTGCACGGCGTTTACGAGGCTCTGATTGGACGAGTCCATCAGCTGATGACGCGAGCGGGTGACGTAGGATAAGTATTTGACTGAGGCCAGGTTTATTTTTTGTGGTGTTTAGTAAATTTACACACATGATTCACGCTGTTCTGTGTTCGTAACCTTATAGTTGAATGCACTTATCGTAAGTCGCTTTGGATAAAAGTGTTGACTGTTTTAATGGAATACTGAGAAAGTTTAATAACAACAATTAGACAATTGAAGTTCAAATTATGAAGGACTTTAAGCTCTATATTGTGTCTCCTTTATATTTAAAATAATAATCAAACTGAGTGGAGATGTATGTTGTATCCAAACAGCCGGCTGCTGTGTTTTGTCACTGTGCAGTCCATGGGGGATTAAATATTACACTGAAAAAATAAATCATTAAATCAATGAATGTTTCATAGCAATTTTGAAAGTAGTGGTGAAAAGGTACCATTTATAATTCATGGAACAGCTTAGTTTGCCATTGACATGTGAATTTGATGCCAGTATTTTGGGAGGACAGATATTTTTATGGAAAGCCAGTAGAAGTTTGGAGCTTACAGGACACAGATGATCATACCCAGCATCATTTATTTGCTGGTAGAGGTGTGGTTTACACTTCCTCTGTGCATTTAACCAGCACAATTGAAAAAGTGACTGTAATCATGCCACTCTGTACAGTTGTTGAGATTTAGGATTGGATGACAATAAAAATTTGAAATAAAGTGCATTGTTTCATTTCTTTTGACTGCATTGACCTTTGTTCGTGGTATACAATATAATTCATTATAGCACACTTACTTACTTAAGAACAATTTAAAATTTCCGGTTTAATATTTATTTTAAGCCTGGTTTACTCAGCCAGATAGTTTGTTGGTGCCTCTTACACATTGGTGTTATCTGCTCTCAGGGAAACTGATTTGCATTTGTGAAGCTCAGAGCATTGTCATTTGCATGTGAAAGCGTCCTCTAGGAGTTGGAGCAGGGGGGGTCAAATCTCAACAGCTCACAGGCTTGACAACTGCAGGAACCCTGAGCGTTTCCTTTGCTGCCTGCAGATACGTGTGAAAGTCGTTAACCGAAGGATGTGCCAACACTTCTCTGCGACACAGATTGACACAAACGCTTCTTTTCATGCAGTGTGTAGCAGGCTACGTTCTTCATTTCTCTAAATGCAAGTTTGTTTTTATCAGTTTCATTATCAGTTGTCTTTCAAGTTGTAGAGCCATGTAGATCTACACTTTTATCCAGATAATTATGGCTGAACACCCCCCGAATTATGGTGAAGCTAAACTCCTTTGGCGGTTTGTGCATGAAGTGTAATTCATCTACAGTTGTTCACATTGAACATTTTTAAACTATTCCTAGAGGAGGGTATTATACTATTTGGTTGTCTTAATTTGTAGAGATGCAAATCAGATTCAACTTTATTGGCCATGTATGCCTATACATACATGGAATTTGACTCCGGTTTATCGTTGCTCAATGTACAGAAATAGAAAAATAACAGGACGACAAAGCACAACAAGGTTCAGCAAACATAAATGAATGTCGATGAAAGTGATCTTGTTGTTTGATAGCCGAATTTGTCAAACAGCTTGTAATGTTTGCCTGGGCTTTTACTTTGAAGGTGAGCAGTAGCCAATGCAGCACACAACCCGAAAACCTTACTTTGAAGGGGAGGAGTCTCCGTTTCCAGTTGGAGGACAGAACAAGCTGAGTCTGAGTTGCAATGAATCAATCAAATCAATCAATCAAATTTGATTTATATAGCCCATATTCACAAATCACAAATTTCTAAGGGTTTCTACTAAAAAACCCTTTTAACAGGGTAAAAAGAAAGTAGAAACCTCAGAGAGAGTCACATGTGAGGGATCCCTCTCCCTATCAGGATCTGGCACTTTAGTGCATGTTTGAGTTTAATTGTAAAAGTATTTTCTGTTTGGGAGTTCTCTGTTGTTTTGAGTTTTCATGTTTGCACTCTGTTTCTGTTTCCTGTTTTATTTTTGTAGTCTGTTCCTTGTGTGTTGTTTCTGTCTTCACTTCCTGTCGGTGATTGTCTTCCTCTGCCCTCATGTGTTACACCTGTGTTCAATTGCCCCTCCCTTCCCTGTGTATTTAAGCCTCTGTCTTCCCTTTGTCCTGGGTCGGATTGTTTGTTTTTCCTGCGGTGTTGTCTGTCCTGTTTTTCCTTCTGTGTTCCTGCGGTGTTTGTTCGTCTTCCTTCCTGCCTTCCATGGTGCTTTCATGATCTCCTGATCTCCTGTATCCCCGCGTAAGCCTCGTGTTTTGTTTGTTACCTGTTTAGTGTTAGTGTTAATGTTTTGTTTGTTTTGTTAATTACTTATTTAATTAAATTACCTTTTACTTTATAATTTCTGCATTTGGGTCCATCTCTCCATCCCAACCGTGACAGTACAATCCGACCATAATATGGACCCAGCAGAGATTAGATTTTGGTGTGAGAGAGTTTATTATTTTGATTGTTTGGTGTCTGAGCTGGAGGGGGGAGGTTCAGACACTGCTGAGACCCTGGAGGCAATCTTGGTGTTGGAGGCCTGGCTGAAAGATCGTCCCTGGGTCAGCCATTACGTCCCCTACGTCCTGGAGGTGCAGGAGCGGTTGAGGACACTGCACAGCCCTCCAGCCCCATCCACTAACCCCTTCGAGGGAACCCGTCTGGCCCGTGGTGGACCCCGCAGCCTGTGGAGGAGCTCTGCGGTTGGTGGTCCCCGCAGTTTCAAGAAGGGTTCTGCTGTGGTTGGTGGACGTTGGAGAGGGGGCATCCATAGCAGAAGCCTCACTCTCCAGCAGCATGCTCACAGGTGCCAGCCACCTCCAGCCTCAACTGGGTCCCAGCCGTCTCCAGCCTCAACTGGGTCCCAGCCGTCTCCAGCCTCAACTGGGCCCCAGCCGTCTCCAGCCTCAACTGGGCCCCAGCCACCTTCAGCCTCAACTGGGCCCCAGCCACCTTCAGCCTCAACTGGGAGCCAGCCACCTCCAGTCCCTGCTCCTGTCCCGCGCCGGAGGATCCCGGCAGACGCCACTCTGCTTCTGGCGTCGGAGGTCCTCGCGGTGCCTGCTCCTGTCCTCGCTCCTGTCCCAGTCCCACGCCGGAGGATCCCGGCAGACGCCACTCTGTTTCCGGCGTCGGAGGTCCTCGCGGTGCCTGCTCCTGTCCTCGCTCCAGTCCCTGTCCCACGCCGGAGGATCCCGGCAGACGCCACTCTGGTTCCGGCGTCTCTGGTCCTCGCGGTGCCTGCTCCTGTCCTCGCTCCTGTCCCCGTTCCACGCCGGAGGGTCCCGGCAGACGCCACTCTGCTTCTGGCGTCGGAGGTCCTCGCGGTGCCTGCTCCTGTCCTCGCTCCTGTCCCAGTCCCACGCCGGAGGGTCCCGGCAGACGCCACTCTGTTTCCGGCTTCGGAGGTCCTCGCGGTGCCTGCTCCTGTCCTCGCTCCTGTCCCAGTCCCACGCCGGAGGGTCCCGGCAGACGCCACTCTGTTTCCGGCGTCTGAGGTCCTCGCCGTGCCTGCTCCAGTCCCTGCTCCGGTCCCCGTCCCACGCCGGAGAGTCCCGGCAGACGCCACTCTGGTTCCGGCGCCTGAGGTCCTCGCCGTGCCTGCTCCAGTCCTTGCTCCAGTCCCTGTCCCGCGCCGGAGGGTCCCGGTAGACGCCACTCTGGCTCTGGCGTCGGAGGTCCTCGCGGTGTCAGCTCCAGTCCTCGCTCCAGTCCCTGTTCCACGCCGGAGGGTCCCGGCAGACGCCATTCTAGTTCCGGCATCAGAGGTCCTCACGGTGCCAGCGCCAGACCCTGCTCAAGTGCCTGTCCTGTGCCGGAGGGCCCCGGCAGACGCCACCTCGGTTCTGGCGTCGGAGGTCCTCGCGGTGGCAGCTCCAGTCCCTGCTCCAGTGCCTGCCCCACGCCGGAGGATCCCAGCAGACGACACTCTGGTTCTGGCGTCAGAGGCCTTCACGGTGCCAGCTCCAGTCCCTGCTATGGGCCCTGCGAAGTCTTCTCCGGTCCCGCGCCAGAGTTTCCCCGCGGGCTTCCCTTGTCTTCTGACGTCTGAGGTCCTCACAGCGCCGGTGCCAGCCCCTCTTCAGCGCCGGAGGTCCCTGGAGACGTCACAGCGGTTCCGGCGTCAGAGGTCCGAGCTGCTGCGACTCCGGTTCCATCACCAAGTCCGGGGCTGAGGGCTGCACCCCGGTGCTCAGTCCATGAGGGGCCTCAGAACTCGGTTCCTGTGCGGCCACGGCGCCGCCCTCCCGAGCCACAGAACTTTGCCCTTGAGCGGCCACGGCGCCGCCCTCCCGAGCCACAGAACTCTGTCTTTGAGCGGCCACGGCGCCGCCCCCCCGAGCCACAGAACTTTGCCCTTGAGCGGCCACGGCGCCGCCCCCCCGAGCCACAGAACTTTGCCTTTGAGCGGCCACAGCGCCGCCCCCCCGAGCCACAGAACTTTGCCCTTGAGCGGCCACGGCGCCGCCCTCCGGAGCCCCTGAACTCTGCCCGGGACTCTGTTCCTGTCCCGGATTCCCTCCTCCGGTTCCCCCCTCCTCCCACCCGTCTCGGTTCTTGTTTTTTTTTTTTGGGCCGTCTGGTATCCGGCCCTTGAGGGGGGGGTACTATCAGGATCTGGCACTTTAGTGCATGTTTGAGTTTAATTGTAAAAGTATTTTCTGTTTGGGAGTTCTCTGTTGTTTTGAGTTTTCATGTTTGCACTCTGTTTCTGTTTCCTGTTTTATTTTGTAGTCTGTTCCTTGTGTGTTGTTTCTGTCTTCACTTCCTGTCGGTGATTGTCTTCCTCTGCCCTCATGTGTTACACCTGTGTTCAATTGCCCCTCCCTTCCCTGTGTATTTAAGCCTCTGTCTTCCCTTTGTCCTGGGTCGGATTGTCTGTTTTTCCTGCGGTGTTGTCTGTCCTGTTTTTCCTTCTGTGTTCCTGCGGTGTTTGTTCGTCTTCCCTCCTGCCTTCCATGGTGCTTTCATGATCTCCTGATCTCCTGTATCCCCGCGTAAGCCTCGTGTTTTGTTTGTTACCTGTTTAGTGTTAATGTTTTGTTTGTTTTGTTAATTACTTATTTAATTAAATTACCTTTTACTTTATAATTTCTGCATTTGGGTCCATCTCTCCATCCCAACCGTTACACTCCCAGGACGGACAGAAGTGCAATAGATGTCAAGTGTAAAGGAGAACATCAGAAAAATAAGGGCATTTGCATTGATTAGAATAAACAGTTTGTAGCATAATGGGATATAAATTAATGATGGATTATTGTCAGTAATAGTAGAGTATCATTGTGCATTTTCATTCGATACTTCAATAGCGCAGGCAAACGTGAAAAGACAAGATGTTAGATTACAATATCCGACAATAAAATAAACATTTATTTGCATCTATACATGAAGGATAATGAACTTAGGCAATACCCCCGAAAGTTACATTCTTCTTCATACTTTTGGCAAATTGCAACAACATTTATTACAACACTGACTTGGGAATAAGAAAAAATAACATCCCCTTTTGAAATTACACAATGCCGGTGTGATTTGGACCGGAACAGCAGTTTCTCTGTTTCTCGGATGTTCAGAAGGGAATAATTATCTTGGTGATGAGAGAGAGTAATGTAATTGTATCTGTAAACGCATTTCTTTTCTCTCAGCAAAAAAGCTGAGTCTTAGTTATGAAGAGGTGCTATATGATTTGCCCGTGTCAGCTGGCCGTGGCGCAGAATCCCCAGTTGGGAGCTTAGCCGTTCTCAATTAAATCCACAACTGAGCACTTTGATGGTGGAGGGCTGCACTGTGAATTAGCCTCTATGTGAAGCTTTTGTAGCTTTGCCACTGGCTGAGTGCACTCTCACTGACCTCCTCCTCTTCCTCAAGCAGAGACAGAGAAAATTGTAATGAAAAGGCAACGGTGTCACAGAAAAAGTGGCTTATTATACACCAGTATAACAGAACGCTGCAAAAGTGAATAAAGTTATAGGATGTTTCATTTCTTTATAAAGTTACAGTGACATTTGAAAAGTTGTAATCAGCAGGTAGGTTTTAGAAAACAGTGGTGTTGAATTTTTTTAATAACTAAGGCTGAAGTGCACTTGACCTTTACCGCCCCCGTAACTGTATTTAATTTTCTCTTTCTGCACATTATTTACACATTCACGATGCTTTTTGTCCATATTTACTGTAAACCTCATCTACGTGCATGGTCTTAATAAGCCGATGAACCTTTGGAAGGATTTGTCAGGATTCCCTGCTTATGTTTGTCAGTCGGTGCATGGGGCACAAAATAATGACTCCATAAGTAGTTGAGTTGATTCACGTCACTTTTATTTATGCAGCACCAAATCATAACAGTAGTTATCTGAAAGCACTTTTCATACTGAGCAGATCAAGACTGCACTAATACTGTTTTTTACAGAGACTCACAGGAGGATGATAGGTATAAACCCCAGGACCGACAGTAAAGTTGCTTTACTCAAACTCCTACTAAAGTTTGTAACACACTGTGCTTTTTTAGGTTTGAGTTTGGGGCCTGACATATTAACTTCCACCAAGAAGGTTGTGTTTTCATTGGCATGTGTGTGTTCATCTGTGTGTTAGTTAGCAGCATTACACATTATACTCCAGACATATTGCCACAAAAGTTTGAGGAAGGATGTTGTTTGTGTCAAGGAACCACCCATTCAATTTCTGATTCATGGAAAAAAATCTGACACATGAAAACTGCTATTCTATATGATGTGCTGAAATTTGATCCAGATGTACAAGTTTTGCAGAGCATTTCTGTCTAGATCATAAATGTACTGTATCTGATCTCAATACATGTACATGCAATTTATGGATAATGTCACCCCTTGGCTGAGGTATGTGCTCTACCAGTGCCCTTGTAGTTGTTGTTGTTGCTTGTGTTTGGACAATCTGTAAATTGGTCATCAACATAGACAGACAGACAGACAGACAGACAGACAGACAGACAGACAGACAGACAGACAGACAGACAGACAGACAGACAGACAGACAGACAGACAGACAGACAGACAGACAGACAGACAGACAGACAGACAGACAGACAGACAGACAGACAGACAGACAGACAGACAGACAGACAGACAGACAGACAGACAGACAGACAGACAGACAGACAGACAGACAGACAGACAGACAGACAGACAGACAGACAGACAGACAGACAGACAGACAGACAGACAGACAGACAGACAGACAGACAGACAGACAGACAGACAGACAGACAGACAGACAGACAGACAGACAGACAGACAGACAGACAGACAGACAGACAGACAGACAGACAGACAGACAGACAGATAGATTGATGGATGGATATATAGATATATAAATAGACATACATACGTACATACATAGATCGATCGATAGACAGATAGACAGACAGACAGACAGATAGATAGATAGATAGATAGATAGATAGATAGATAGATAGATAGATAGATAGATAGATAGATAGATAGATAGATAGATAGATAGATAGATAGATGGATGGATATATAGATAGATAGATAAATAGATATACATAGATAGATAGATAGATAGATAGGTAGGTAGATAGATAGATAGATAGATAGATAGATAGATAGATAGATAGATAGATAGATAGATAGATAGATAGATAGATAGATAGACAGACAGATGGATATATAGATAGATAGACTGACAGACAGATTGATAATCACACTGAGATGGATTTTCAAATGTAAGTATGGTAAGTGCCAGAGTTGACAAGATTGCTTCCACTTTGAAACATATAAAAACAAAATACACACTAGAGAAAGGACACACAGCAGAAAATAACTGTTTCCTTTCAGACTCGTGAGACCTTTCAACCTGAAAACCAGATCCTGTGTTTGAGACGAGATACAGATCAGTCAGTTGCTGCCATGATGATAACAATCTTCTAAAAGGATATTGATTCAATCACAAAGGATATTTTTCCATTGGTGGATATTCAACTGCAGAAACGCAATCGCCTGATCTTTAAACTGAAACACTGGAGATGAAAGCAAACATAACTCTCTGCTATTAAAACACTACATTACATAATGATCCATCAAAACATGAACGTTCTTTCCCAGCCCAACATTGTCGGATGCTTTATTCCTTTCCATCATGTAACTGCCCGCTGAAATCAATAAGGACATCTTGTTTTATTGTTATTATGGGATGGTACACAGGTCCGTATTTATTCATCAACAAATAAATCAGCTCAGGCCTATTTGTAATCTATCTATCTATATATCCCTCCGTCCATTTACCTGCCAAATTACTGTACCCCCTCTGTAGCCTATTATGAGGAACATTTTATTGTCCCTGTGAAAATGGCCCTTGGCCTGGGCCATTCTCTCCTTTCTGCAATTTCATTTTCTTTCTGCAGTTTTAAGAGGAGACTCTAAGCCAAGAACAGTTAGTGGTGGCATATAATTAATGAATGCTGCTGCCACGATTATAAGACTTATAGTTGTGGACACGTCCTGTTTTTCGAGGCCTTTCTCCTTGTCCCTGCTTTGTCCCCTCCCCCCTCACATCTGCTTTTCATCAGGCCATTGACTCCTCACCTGAACTCAGTGGTATATAAGGATCGGTTGGATCACTGCCTCCTCGCTGGAACCTTTTGCTACCTCCATGTTGAATTCACTCTTGGGCTGATCTTGCGTTTCATGACTTTTTGAACGCCTCGTCCTCTCTGCATTCTCGCCCTGTCTTCTCCGTCTGCCAGGATCACATACTCACACTGTCACGCTCAGCCGGTTCCCCAGCCACACCGACTACCTTTACATGCACAGCAATATTCGGACTATCGACCCTTTCCTGAATAACTCATTCTCTTGATTATAATGTTCATATGAATTGCTCATAGAATATTTAACTCATAATACTTACCTTTTAGAGAGCATAGTGCAATTATGACTTGCTTTACATTATGTCCTAATACTTGTTTAGACTCAAACCACATCATCAGGTCGGTAACCGTTGAATGTCGATGTCGCAAAATGCTGTGAAAACTCTGTCTCTGACTTCATCTCGAGGTAAAATGATCAGAATACTGGACGTGTCCTCATTGTTTACTGCTTATGAGTATGACCTTATTCATGGTAAGGTAATCAGAACCTGACAGTGTCGTATTCAGACTGTTGGCTTATTGGAAAATTGTATTTAAACTAGGGCTGGGCAACGATTAAAAGTTTTAATCGCGATTAATCGCATGATTTCCCTGATTAATCACGATTAATCACATTTGTATACGCAAAATCCAATAATGAATTAAAAAGGAGTGTATAGCGCAATTTTATTTTCAATGTTCTGCCATATGAACGAAAGTGCCATAACATTTGTTGTGCAAACACTTTTAACATCAGCATTTAATACAGTAGCAGTTAAATAAAATATTCAGTGTAAATCTCAACTTAACAATGTTATCAAAGTAAAAACAAAATTAAAGCTCAATGCCACTGCCAGGGCATTAATGTTATCCTCTTCGTTATGAAAAATGTATACTCCTCCCTGCGTTTAACGTAGTCTGCCGAAGCCTCGCTCCACTCGCTGTTTCGTTGAGTGATTTGCTGATATCAACTGTGTGTTTTGCATTCAGGTGATATTTTAGACTGGAAGTACTCCGGTGATAAGAAAATTCACCTTGGCAGTGGCTACAAATAACTTTGGTTCTGTCGACTCCGCCGTCTGGAGGAACTTTAAAATGAAAATGGCCATGTAAAAGCTCCGTAGCCTTATCAATGGTTGTTTATCCGCCAATTATTTTCTTTTTTCCGGATCCGCAGCAGTCAGCAACAGACTTTCACAAAATAAAAGCCTGACTTTCACAATAAAACAATAAATAATCAAACCTGAGTTAATGCAAGATAAAATAATTAATCGAGTTAACTCATCACTTGAGTTAACTTGATTAAAACGAGTTAACTTGCCCAGCCCTAATTTAAACATGTTCGCTGTTCCCCTGGACTCTCTGAAAAATCCCTGGAAGCTTTGTGGACTCATTCTGCCCTGTCTCCCTGGACTATAGACTCTCCCCTGGTTTATCTTTGTGTCCTGGTTGTTGGTCATCCCATCTCCTACTCATTTCTTCTCCTGCACATCCATCCATTATCTAGACTGCTCATCCATTAATGGTCCGGGTTGGGGCTGGAGCCAATCCCATCTGAGATTGGATGAGAGGCAGGCTACACCCTGGACGGGTCGCCAGTCCATCACAGGGCTGAAGTACAGAGACACAAGGCGACGGTGCTAACATCCACACCACACTTGATGCATTTTGAATTAATTCTTTATTGTTAACTGTCTGGAATCTGTTCTGCTATTTTAGTTCGCCATGCTGCTCAGCTTAACAGTTGCCCTACTGATTTACTGTGTTTGTCTTCTTTCTACCTCCTCCCCAGGATGTAGGAACAGGGGCGCACGCACACACACACACGCACACACACACACACACACACACACACACACACACACACACACACACACACACACACACACACACACACACACACACACACACACACACGTAATTAGGTGCATAAGTTAAATCTTCAGCTCCGAATTATTCATCTGTGTGATTTTCACTCCAGGTCCTTCCTTTCCCTCCCGCTCTGTAATGTAAGACGGTGAGAGCACAAGTATGACAAAGAGTATATTTCTCTGTGTTTGACAGGGTGACCCAGTGGGCGAGGAAAAGCTTCTGCAACTGGTGGAACGCATCTGACCGATTTGGTATTATGACAAATCTCCTACAAAATGAGAGTATGCCTGCAATATATTACGAGTCTGGATGGGAGCCTTGTGGCCCAGAATGATACCAGCAGCTGCGTCCACCTGCCGTTTCCATTATCTGCTCCAGAAAATGACAGTTTCTCCTGGAATGAGCAGGTCATATATATGACATTATCTTAAAACAGAGAATAGTGTTTTTGTAACATATAAACAGAGGTGCTAAGGTTATAAAATATCGATTCATTCACAAATGCAACGCTTATATATGAAATGAAATTTAAACATTGGCTTTATTTCTTATTTATTGAATTGATCTGACTGTAAAAAGAAGCTGTTTATTTGTCTTTGTTTTTCTCCCCTCCTCACTCTTGTCAGTGGAGTGAAATGTTTGGTTTTCTGACACTCATCTCTGGCAAACACTCCCTGTTACCTGGGAACATCAAATCAAATGCTGTCAGTTGAACCAGTCTACTGCCTTTCTATTCCTCTTCAGATATTGGGATAAAAACTGAAAAATATTTAGCTGTGAAGAAATTCTATGTAGAAACCAGAATAGTATTACAATTTCTCTAAAGAAAACACATCTAAATTCACTAGATCTGGATTTAATGTGCACCAGATTGCATACACTAACAACTGTCCCCTAAATATTCCAGATAATAGATTCTGCATCTGACCACTGATCCGGAAGAGTTCTTTCCTGACCCAAACTGCATCCGCATCCCTCCACCCAGTTTCTGTGTTAATTCGTCCAGTAGTTTTTGTGTATAACCTCTTTAGCGGAGGAAAATAAGACTCAAACCTATGACTGATATTGACAAAGTGTTTCTGTTTTAACCAACGGAGCTTTTCTAGCCTTTACTGCACTGGTTTAGCAGCTCAGGAAACTCACAGACCAATCGCATGGGGGGGAAAATAATCTCAAGTGACGCCACTCAGCCAATCACACGTTTGTTTTCTGATGAGCCACAGTCACTGTGATATGAGACAATATTTATTGTCCTGAATCATAAAGCTTGTTCGACATTTTCATGTTCCAGTTGTTCACTATCTAGAACTCGCCCGCATTAGGATCTTTATGTAACAAAATGCTAGTTTTAGATTACACGGATTTTATCCAGGTTCCAATCTTTGTCAACCAAATGCATCTTTTATTGTCTAATCTAAACCGGGACACCGACATGTTTGTTTATGCCTCCCACCCCTTGTGCTCACATTCCTACAGACCCTCTACAAATATAAATGAAAAACTGATCAGATCCTGTTTCACTTATCTCCCACAGCTCAAAAACTCAGAACTCCTACAAAACACATCCATATTAACCTGTGTGATACAAAACCCTCAAAACACATCCTCTGAGATTATCAGGATCAGCTGACGTAAATGTTGAAATAGCAGTATTACAATCTAAATATATATATATATTTTTTTTTTTTTGTCAAAATGAAATGGAAGCTGGTTGTGTGTATGAGCGGTTGTGGATGACTATAAATACACATGAGTGACGGGCTGAGGTGGTGCGATCTCTCGGATCATGTGTTAGAAAGTTGAAACCCCATTTACACAGCAGTAGAAAGCAAAGAGACCTTTTAATGGCAATGCAGAAATGCTGAGGGGGATTTTGTGTCTGGAACCACAGTGCATTGAGAGCGGCTGGGAAAACGGTGTAATTGACAAGGACGGGATGAATGACATTTGCAGGAGAGCTGGGAGGCTGATGGTGGACTCAATATATCATGATCATCTGTCCAAGGTGTTTTAAAAGTTTATTGAGGATTAGGGACGTCTGCTGCAAGAGGTCGGTATGGATTAGATGTATTGAGTGAAGCAGTGAGCGGCCTCTCACTCTCACTAAGTTAGACAGCCGTCTTTACATTCTTGCTCAGGATTAGATTTCACCGGCTATTCAAAGATGCATTACTTCGATTCTTTATTCATCATTTTATAGTTTTGATTTAAGTTAAAGACAAATTAGACTTTCTGAAACCTACAAAGACTTGAACAGATTTTTTAATCTTCAACAGTCTGTTGTACGACATGTCTCAGGTGTCCGAAATGATAGCTCCCAAAAAGTGAAGCCAAAGGGTCTTGATAGCCCCCTGGTGGCTGGCTGCAGTGTAGATCATAAACCCTGCCTCCTCCATGTTAGCAGATGGGACAAGGATCACAGTACATGTCTAATACATCTGACTCACAAATGGTTTCTGTCATTTTAGACTGTGGCGCTCACAGAGTTAACATGAAAACTAACTTAAGTCAAAATTGATTCACTTATTTATCTATGTTTGTTTCTCCATTTTGTGACACTCGTCATTCACAAATATGAATCGTGTTTAAATAAATCCCCATTTTTAAGAAGACACTCAGCAACTGGATATTAAGATTTAAGATTATCTTTATCCATAGTCATATTATCTGTTGACCATCAAAACAAGCTGATCCAGATGACAACAGACTCCAACATGGTCCCATTAGTCATCGAGGTTAAATCATTCAGATAATCAGCTCAACAGTCATAATCTTAGCTCCTGCTTTTACCCAATGTCCAAGGCTACATCCATACTAATACATTTTTGTTTTAAAATGAAAATCATTTCTATCCAGATGGGTATTTTATCTGCTTATCATCAATAATCTGAATTTATAGTAACACACATATCACATGTACTGATTATTGACACGTGTCAGTGTTGACAGGAAGCATATCATCACTTTGTAGTTGGTTGCATAGTTGCAGAAAATACTGAGTAACAAGGAGAAGATGACATGTAAAAGCAGGGATTTCTTTGTTTGGGCTGATGACTAGGTGGAACGGTAATGGACAATCTTAGCAAGGCTTGTAATTCATTATACATCTTTCAATGTTTTCAAACCATGGGTCAGTTTGATCCAGACCATGACCAACTTTTATGGCTGGACTAAATTTTGGTCGGTTGGTCCTGACTGTGGTCTGAGGAACCTCTCACAGCTGGTATTTTGGTTCAGTTTGGTTTGTTTCCAAATGTCCACACCAAACAAGGTAAGTGTGAACGTGCCTGCAGATAAAGACATCCCTGGAGTTTTCAAAGTAACAGTCTCAGTTGTAAGGACTCAACACCTCCAGAGTAGTGTGGACACTGGACAAAACATTGCAAAATTGATGTTTGGCTTTAACCTCAGCCAGTAAAGTTTGTGTCTGTTTACTTTACTTTAAACGTTGATTATTAACAGGGTAGTTTTATCATTTAGGTCAATCAGGCCAAGCAGTTACTATGAGTAACAACTCAAAGGTATGTGGACTAAATTTACACTTTGAATTTATGAGACGATTGAACTAGACAACAGGATATTAGTTGATTTTTTAAGTTGTTTTGGTCTCGAGTTTCATTTTCCAGGCATTTATGTCTCATGTTTTGTAATCAGTGTTGGTAGATTAGAAAGGAAGCTCGGAAATTTCCATCATTTTATCAATGAATAAATTGTGCGTTGAATAAATTGGACTTCTTCTATTTACCTAGCATCGAGGTGTTTCCTTCCACAGAGAAATTTTGGCCCCTTACAGCAGGGACTTATTCTGATGTGATAGCATTTATTCAGGTGTTAGTCTGCAAAATAACTGATCTTATCTCACAGCCCGTTAGAGCCGCTCACTGCTGCTTATGAGATATGGAAATGATGCATGTGTTTGAAACTGTTACAATTCCAGGCCAGAGAACCTGAAAATACATTTTTATGTTGGCCACTTGTGACTCTTTTCCCTTTCATTTTTAGTTTTACTATCGAGTCAATTTGCATAAAAACAACTAACGTGCTGATGGTCGACCTGAGGAGATAGAGTGAAAAACAAAAAAAAAACGAGAGCTTTTGATACAATAAGTGGTTGAAAACCATGTGAACTAATTGTCCTGAGGACAAAGAGAGTCAGTGATGAGTGACGACGAGGCTTTTTTGGGAGGTGTGGAAATATTCACTGCACAAGTGAACAAGAGATGAAAAACATCATTATCACATCCGTGAAGAATATCTGCTCCATCAGAATGGGAGTGAGGTGCACCGCGGCCCCTGTTTAATTAGCTGCTGTGTGGACGCGCCGCAGTCATTATGCGCATTCGATTGGAGCGTGTAAATGTCTCGTGTCCATTCTCACCGAACAAAAGACTTTAATGGTCACACGAAAACAACTCCAACTTCCTGCTCAGCGATAAGGGGAGGTCAACCAGGGAAAGAAATCTGCTGATAGATTTTTTTAATACTTGAAATAAATGAACTTTTATAAACTGTAAACTCAGTGATATAATAACCCTTCAGCAAACCCCCCAGCCAGATATGATTCTCCCACTGTGTACAGCAGCACAGTGTTGTGTGTGAGCATTGAAGGAACATGGTGCAGCTGCTGAAGGTGCAAATCATGTTAACGTGAGTGTAAATTGAATGACCCGTGCACGGAGCCCGACATGCACACACACAAGTTTAATGGTTTATTTCATATCAAAAAATGTCAAATTAAACTGTCTCGAGCTTGTCGTCAGTTCATTCTTCATTTCAGGTGTTTTATTAAAGTCGGCATTCAAACCAGGATTACTTCACAGTGGAGGCAAAAAGCACGTGTCATACGTGGTGACAAAGGGGCAGGGGATGTTATTTGTTCCCACTATGGTTTGGCAACCTGATTCAGTACAGTTGAATGTATTTAACTTTACTTGTATTTATTATCCGAATGATTTTATTCTATTATAGTGGGGTTTCGTTTAGCTTTTGTTTCCCCTGTACGAGGGAGAGATGCAACATGATCTAAAGGATGATACAATGTCATTTCCTTTTCGTCTTTCCTTTTCTTTTTTAAAATATTTAAAAAGTTCAAGCTTCCTGTCCCTCCATTCATAATAAAATAAATACTAACTTTAATTACAAATATTAGTGGCACCTCTACAATATACTGTCACTTTTATTGTTTGTGTGTTGGACATTGTGCAGAGTCTATATGTTCAGAGTAAAGTTAGAAAACGTCGTGTTTATCCTACCTGGTTTATCTGCAATAAGGATTTTGTGCCAGTATCAATCAGATTCTGTTTTTTGAACGATTTGTTAGTGTTTTTCATGGAATGAAACAGATTTAGTTTCATTACTGTTCACTGTGTGGTTTATATATAAATTTGAGTCCGTTAAGTAATTGACACAATATCACAACTTTTCATAAGACAAGCTCTGTAATTCAGTTCTATATAAAGCATTTCAGCAACAAAACAAACTTTTAGCTTTTTACTTTTTTAGACAAATTTCTACAAATGAAGTGTTTCCATGAATGTTGCTGAGATCAGTTACACCTGTGAATGTATTTCAGCCCGAAATGGTCGAATACAAATAACCAAAATATCAAAAGTGATCTGGTGGGCCAGTTTTTCCAAGGAGGCAGAAGAAGACATGCTGAACCCGCTCTTCAGACTCCCTGTTAGAACACTACCCCACTGACCGCTAGGTGCTAAGGAGAATCTTCAGAAGATCTCATGAGTTCAGTAAATGTTTGATTTCTGAATTAAGTCACGCAATGCAGCCTCTGACAAGGTGTTAACACTGTGAGTCACAAACCTTTTAGAAGTACTGATGTAATGAATTACTCTCCTACTGACGGAGGATTTCTTTCGGCATGTTTTTGTTGCATCCTTTGTCTCAATCTGCTATGGTTTTTTCTTTGTCTAAATTTGCTCCGTGACTGCAAAGCACGTCTTGACTTAATCTGCTTTTCAAATACTTGCACAGACCTTTTCAGTGTGTGTTGTGACAGTGGATTCTGCTTCCGCCTGAATAATGTCAAAGGAGTTTTATCAGGTCACGACAGAGAATCAGGAAACTTCTGTCAACTGTAGCTAGGGCACATCCTATAAAAAAGTTTCAGTAAATATTTCATCTAGGTTTCTATGATGATTAGAGATTGTTCTGAAAACCTCCAGTCAGAAGTCTGTTATGACACGTGCCATGTCGACGGCAAGAAGGAAAGGAACCATGTGACTCAAATGAAAGCATGAAGGGCCTTGATTGGCTTTTCAATGGAAAGAAAAGCCATAGAGCGAGCAATAAACCAGAGAGGAATGTGAAAGGCGATGGAACAAGAAACATTAGCTTTGGAAATGAGCTCCATAATCCATGCAATTAAAATGAAGTGGCTGACAATGTCAGTTGGCCATTTCCATTTGCCGCTGCGGCATTCCTCATGTTGAGCTGCTCACAGCGACATGTTCTTTTGATCCTTTCATGACTCTCTGGAGCTCGATGCAGAAGAGGGGGGCATTTAGGAACATTTGTTTCAGTGGCTAAAGTTGTAGGCAATTTGAATATGAGAACTAGGTTTGCATAATGTGGACAGAAAAGCCTGTATAAAGACACATGGAAACCATTATGACCATTCAAGCCGAGTCTAATTCTCTTTCTGATGCTGGAATTACTGGGCCTTTGTCTCCTAGTCAGCTGTGAAATGTTGCTGCTCAGGCTGTTCTGGGGGAACAAAGTATAAACTGAGACAATTACATTTCCTGCCTGTGATGAAAATCTCTCAATGATTTCAAGGGTGGACTTTATCATTCAAAGTGGGTAACTGCCCGGACCCCCCAAGCTAGCAGGGCCCATAATAGCTATTATCTGTCTGCACTATGTTTAGCAGGGGTGGAAGTGATGAGTTAAGTTCACTCTGGTAACTGTAAAACAGCTGTAGTCTTTATCTGCTCTTAAGTTGGATAAACTGTACAACTTGAGCTTGGTTTTCACATTTTTCGACCTAAATTTTAGCTTTGGTGTGCGTCGTCTGTTGTGCAGTGTTCAGGGTCTCGTCATTGTCAGGCTCCTGTCAAGAGTCAATTCCCCAAACTCAGTGTCTATTATAGGTTATTATAGGTTAAGGTTATACGTTTTTATGCTTACACCTTTGTTTGTTTGTTGTTAACCATAAACTACATTATTATAAAAACCTGGTAAATGGATGGGACGTGGGTCAACACCTCATAGGATTTTGATGCTGATCTTTAGAAGTGTTGAATCCAAAATATTTTATCACATTCTTTTGATCTATATTATAAGATATTTTTTTTCTCCATGTTTTCACTCTTTTCCCAGAGAATCATTCATAGATCTTGATTTAGAGAATAGCCAAATTTAGAAGACTGATAAGTATGAGTGTGTTTAATGTGTTGCAGAGGTGGAGGTATTTTTCTCAGTGTGCCTGGCAAAGAGGAAAAAAACGCAGTGAAAGTTAAACCAGGACAAGAAGACAGGCCGGTCATACAGACACAAAACATGGTGGACGATGTTGCAACAGCTCATCTGCTTGTTCGATGTTTCTTCCGATTGCGACATTCTAGGGAAAACCTATATTACATCGACCTCACAGAATGTCACGTATGGTCATTTCTACCTTGTTAGCATTGTGTAAATAAACACTACTCGACTGGTCTATAGGGCCAATATGTAATCTGTGATTAGTCAGGTCTTGGCTTCATGATCTTATCGCACAGCGGGAGGTTTTAATCGTTAGCTTTGGCTTTTTTATAGTTATACAGTGTGAGCTGAAATTGAAGAACAAGAAATTCCACTGTGTATGAGCAGCATTACTTATTTACTATAGAGGCTGAGAGGACGGGTTTGCTATATATTTTATATTTTGCATTTTGAATGACCCTAACCCTAAACAAAGTGGCTAAGGTTTGTTCAGGTTTACTTTTAACCTTTTCAATGTGCACAGATAATATTCAAGATAATCCCATAGTTCAAAAGAAACGGCTGCAAACCATATTGACCCCCAATCATAAATTATAGCACAAAATACCAACAAACGACAAAAGCTATTCATAACAAACCTTGCAATATGAATACAAATGTGAATGACACTGTGAACACATTCATGGATCCTCAGAGGGGCATTCAGACATGTGTGTGCAACTACTGACTGATTTTTGTAAGGCACTGTACAGTGTAGAGCCTCAACCGCTACTGTGTTGCCTAGCAACCTAGAGTTTTGTCTGTGTCCGTCGGCTGCAGCCGCTGTGGAATTTGTGTTTTTTTATACGCCTTCACCTTTTCTCTTCCTTCATTCTGCTGTTAATTGTAGGAGACGTATCAGGCTGTTTGATTAATGAAGTTTAATATCAGTACATTATTGAATCTGTGGACACCCACGGCCCTCGTGTCCTTAGTCTTGTAATAATCAATTATCACCTGACTGCATAAGTGCCTGATTGGAATAAGGTGCTTTCATAGCAGTTTTCAGCTGGTAACTGTGATTATCCACTGAAATATTCATGTTTAACAGCCTGTTAACCTAAGCATAAACCAAATTGGCAATTATTCCTAAGATGTTGTTATCTAACCCTAATGAAAGAAATAGAATTGAGAATAGAATTTACAGAAACCTTAACTTTAATTTAATTATTAAAAACAGTAAATACAAAGAAAGCACAAACATAACCAAGTATACTACACTTACTCTTATAAAATAAGAGTTGTCACATCAACACAAATCAATACTACATACAGACTGTCTGTAAAAGGCTCTACATGTACAATGACATGTTTTCACTCTGTCTCATATCAGTTGATTTTTATAGGTCGAGCTCTAATTTACTTCTACTTGAGTATAATATTGTTTAAGTAACGCTCCTGTTAGCTGAGCACAATTCACCAGATCTTAACTCCTGCATCAGATACAGAAAATTCTGATCCCAACCCACTTGTGGCTGTAAAAGCTAAAAAGCAATTCCACACAACATCGAGCAATGACCCCTGCGATGAAATGAGTTTATGTGAGTGGGAATAAATTACAGCAGCCACGAGTCGCAGTGTCAGGATAATGGTAAGGCAAAGCAAAAATGTCCCTCTGCAGAAGCACAGGTAGAGAGAAGAACCAAACAAAGCCACTAATATCACTGCAGCAACACAGCTCACTCACATTGGCTACCAACGCTACACCACAGCAAACATTATCGCAGAGAAAGATATGTTATTAAGCTTTTGTAAAGTTTTTGCTTTAAAGCCTTTTCTTTCTCGTTGAAGCTGAAACCGCCAGCAGAGTTTTTTTTCCAAGGGCACCTTTACTTAACTTTAATGACTCGGCTGGAGTCAGCTGGAGTCTCTTTTATTAGTACAGCATAGTAACAAGGCTCAGTTCACAGTGTCAGCAGCACACACACAGACAGACAGATATAAATATAACATTGCGGAATAAAAATAATAAAACTGCAGTATTCCTACAAGCAGAGAGAGTTGTACATTCACGCCAAGACGCATAAACTCAGGGGAATATTCTGGGGTTTTGCTGCTCGACTGACTCACTTGTGCAATGTGTCATCTCCTCCTGATGCTAATTAAAGGGACGGAGATAATGCAAGAGCAGAAAAATTACTTAAAAGAAAGCCATGAAGAGAAAGTGGAACAGGCTGCGTAAAAGGTGGTAGATTTTCTCATTTAATTCATTAAACAAAGCTTACAACTTTTTTTTTTGGAGGGGGGGTTAATAATAGATGATAAACCACATTTAATATGGACGGAGATTTATCACCTGATTGTGGAGTTCCCTTGAGCTCTGTATTAATTTATTCATGTATTATTTTTTATCCATTTACACCCTCTTTTTCAGATGAGTTTTGTATGATCAGATTTCAAACAGGTATCGATTGATCAAACTTTATCTATGTGGAACGATAAAAAAAAAAATCAATGAGCAATTCAAAGTGTTTTACAGGTGATTGAAAAAACATGGGTTGTTATAGATAAATAAAAAAATGATTTAAACATTTAAGATTTATTTTATTGTTCATAACATCAGTAAACATTTTCCTGAGGATTTTATTGTCTAAATTGTAAGTTTTAAGCCGATGATAAAGCAGCGGATGTATTGGGGCGTGGATACCGCTGGATATTGTCCAATGGGTGTAGGTTTAGCTGATCGTGTTCTCAGTCAGGCTCCACCCCCTGCTCCTCCTAATATGGTTTCACCCCCACCCCCCCCAGATGGTTCTGGATGAGATGTGAAACTCAAGGTTTCAAAACAAACTGACGGCTGACATCACAGTGGGTCGACACCTTCTGCTCTTCGTCCGGCCTCTGAACCACTTTGTGTCTTTTTAAATGTTCTAACCTGCCGGCCCTGCTGTTTGTCGCTCTGTGCTAAGAATCATCTTCTCACCTTCATCTGCCAATTACTCTCCTCCCCCGT
The DNA here is from genome assembly GCF_963576545.1 of Limanda limanda. Taxonomy (NCBI): domain Eukaryota; kingdom Metazoa; phylum Chordata; class Actinopteri; order Pleuronectiformes; family Pleuronectidae; genus Limanda; species Limanda limanda. The sequence continues at coordinate 6,342,062 of NC_083651.1, forward strand.
TTCCTCGTGTGCACTCTGCCTCAATATCAGTCAGTATCTGCCACACTCCGCATGAGGATCTCTAAAGCCTAGTTTTCTCAAATTCTCATTGTGAGCTTATTATTTTTGCAAAAAAAAAAATTCTATTTCTTCATCCAGTTCCACTGAACATAACAGTATCTTATTCTTCTTTCTGTTTTCTTTTCGTTTTCATGGACCTGCAAAAACAAGAGGAGGATGTGACGTACGTCATTAATCAGACTGGGAAAACTCAGAGACATATACTCAGAAAGATGCCATCGCTTATAAATCTATTAACATTACTGGACAATTAGCTCTACAAAGTAGCTTTCAACATGACCCTGTTGAAGGTGCACTTTTATTATGTATTCATTATACTAAGAGATATCAATGCACTGCAAATGCAGAAAAAAAATGCAGGTAGAAGTAAAACACATTCTGTTTATAGCGCACATGTTTTTCCACATTCCGACTTCACAGCACATGAAAACACTGACCACAGACTGACACCCATTGGGGACTGTCCGAGGTTTGAATGTGATCCGATTAAATTCACATGTACGAGATGCATTCTAATGCCTGAGTCTTTCTTAACATCCTTCAACTCTTTGCTTTGTTTTCACTGCTCACAAATTGTCCTCACCGTTGTCATTAGCAACATTTATATCTGCAGCAAGCAGCTGTTTTCATCAGGAAACTAAGCTCCAATAACCCGCTGTCTGCTGCTGTGTGTGACTCTGTTACTGACTGTATATACCACTGTACACCCAGCAGCACGCAGTCAGCAAATATAGATACTGAGCACGGTGGAGCATTTAGCAGCTAAGAGGCAGATATTTCCCTCAGGAGTTGAGGGAGATCATAGCACAGCTGAAAGGAGAGCGTTGAGTATTGGACACAAACGTGGCTCTGTATGAATCCTAACGCTGCTCTATGTCAACAATCAACTGCTCGCCAACGCGTTTTCTACCTGAACTTTATAAAATGATAATTTGTCACTTTACAGCTTCTTCGGCTGCTCCACAGTGACACAGGTAATCAGTTAAATTAGGTTTATGTAAAAATAAAAAGATACAACAATAGCTAATGTAAGTACTTTGACAATTTCCTGACCACGGCCTCTATATGAAGATTGATGGCTCCCTAAGAGTGAAGCCAAGCATCTCGATCTCCCCCAGCTGACTGGCTGAAGCATAAGTCATAAAACCTGCCTCTACCATGTTGATGAACGGGACATGGACCAAACTAAAAGAAAGCAGTAAATAAACAACCAATAAATACAAGGCTAATAAAAACATTTACATAGAATAGTGGGAGGAAGTGGAGACATATTGCTCATCTTTACAAATAGTTCATAGTACCAACAATGAAAAATACAATTACAATTATAATAAAGTTATAGAGGGCAATAAAGTAAAAGAGGACAACGTAAAAATAGAATTGTTTCCAACGTTCTATCTTTCAATGAACCCAAGTACAGTAAACAGACATTGTTTGTATAATTATTATTTGCTTGTAAACTGTAATCTCAGATTTTCCCATATTCAGCTGAACTGCATGTGCTCTGAATAATGACCCAAGGTTATGCTGCAGTTAACTGGCTCTAATTGGCAGGAAATGTACTACCTCTATGTCCCTGTGTTTGTTTCAGGAACCTTCCTGTAACTTTTCAGTTCAATATCCGTTCTGTTACAGGACGCGGACTTGAAATTAAATGCAAATGTATATGCACACAGTTGACAAAACACACTAATTCCAGGAGATAAAAGAGAGCGGATTTATTTTCAGTGCGTACGTCTGTGGCTGTGACAAAAAAAAAGCTACAGAGGGTGAATTTCTCTTTATAGTTTTTATGTGATGTCTCTTTTCTTGTGTTCCTCACAATTACCATTATATTCACACATTAAACTACTGTATACCTTTTCTTTTTTAAGTTTATGTTTTCAAAGATTTGTTTATCCTTTCATTATAAAATTCCACATATCTGACGCTCTCGCACCAAAACAAAACTCTGCGTTTACTTGTGGAATGACGTGACGTTGGTGAGGAAGCAGTAATATATGTCAGAGCCGGAGGGAAAAGCAGCAGAAGAACAACACATGAAACTGAGCTTCTTCAAAATCTGCCTCCACGTTTTTTTCTGATTTGTTTTTTGTTTTTGCTACCACAGAGGAGCAATACATTGTAAACTGTACTTCATCTTAGTGTGTATATTCCTTCTTTATCTGCACTGGTACTGCAGTACAGCGTAGTTGTGCAATGAAGTGTATGTAGTGTGAATTGTATATTGCACAACGTGTTTAATAATGCATCCTGAATCGGAGCTAATGTTGGTAAATGTTTCATATAATTTGAATGACTATGTGAATAATGCTTGGTAAACCTTGTAAAACACAATTTGCATAGCTTTACTTCATGGTGGTAACTAGCCAGAGTTTCTTCTGTGAGCAAAATTGGAATTAGGAGAATTAATGATTCTCCTCTCAAAAATGTGTTGACACCCCGGTGTGTGTGTGTGTGTGTGTTTGTGTCTATCTACAAGTAAGTAACTCAATAATTTCGGTCAAAGGTCAACAAATCTAGGGTCTGAAAAAACCTTTTCCAACATATAACCACAAAATACAGTTACATAGACAATATGCAGAGTATATTTATCAGGCAATGGTTACCATCATATGACGTGATATAATTAATAATCATAATATAACAATAATAAACAATTAATACTTTTTAAAAAGCGCTTACAAAGTGCTTTACATGGTTGAAATGTGGTAAGTTGGTTTCAGGATTTAGACAAATAAGATCAGAAAATCAAATGATATTGATATAAAACATAAAAATTCAGCATTAAAACAATAACAATAAAATAATAAAAAAGATAGATCATGGAGTTTAAAAATTGTTTTGAAAAAGGGATTTGAAAGTTGTCCCGAGCATGGTAATGAATAAGTCACAATGAAGTCAGAAATGATGCCATGCATATTTCAAAAATCTATTTTCCAGCTATCTGTGCCTCCTATAGGACTAAATACATGTAGAATACCTGAAGCTTATATAAATTGAAAAATAATTTATGATGGTATGGTTGGGATGCAACATCCTGATGTCACTATGAAACCTTGAAATCATTTCATAATCCAATTTAAAGCATATTGAGATGAATCGATCATTCCTTAAACGTTATAAAGAAGTTAGCATTGAGTGATATATATTTAAAGTGTGTGCAGGGTATGGTTCTCTGCTCCAACGCTTATCATTTATTTGAATTTATCTCTGATGTTTGACAAACATTTTCACATCTGTCTTCAGAAAGAAGAAAGTTTCATGCGCTCAACTTAAATATGACGCCAAAACCAATCATGGTGCGAAATGAAGCTAAACACATTGTGATATTGAAACTTGAAGCCGCCAACACACACACACACACACACACAAACACACACACAAGCAACTGTCTTTTTGGGGAAACTGGAGACTTCTTGTTTTCAGTGATTAAAATGCAGAAATAAATTATCTGCATATTCACAGTCTGCTCACAGTTCAATGTGCAAAAGTAATTTTTAATTTTTAAGTGACTCAATTGTTAGCGGACACATTTTAATATTCCAAGCTGCATACTTAAATGTGCCTTCAAACATGTTTGAAGTGAATAAAAAAACGCCCCTGACATTTATAGTGAGAACAAAGACATTTTACCAACTCGCCATAACAACAAAAGTAACAAAGAACATCAGCCTGTCGGACATCTACAGCATCAATTCAAAATCAACTTTAATGCTGTTTCTGCAATGAAGACTTTCTCCAAAGTGCTGCATTATGTGGACAGTGAAACTGAGAAAGATATTAGTCCAAAAAAGGACTGAGTGCCCACACAAGTGACATCGCTGCAGCCTGCAGACGTCTCCACATAAATAAAACTGAAATACAAAGAATATAACACGTCCTCAGACCCAGAAAATAAATGCAGTGTTTACTTGGAGAAAACGATGACCATGTAATATGAGCAGTGAAACCGCCAGAGGGGAAAAAACTGGAGAGAAACACATAAAGCTGCACAATGCACCACTTCTGCTTCCTCTGTTAATTTTTACTACGTCTATTCCTCTATGGCTTCCACTATTACCATCTCATTCATCCCTTCAACTATATCTTGTATATTTTTGTTCTATTTTACTGATTTGGGGCAGCAGTTAAGCCGTTTGTCTCAATATTGTTTTAGTGACATGCAAAACATGGCGCTGAATGGTGATAATCGTTGGTCCGTTGCTTTGGCCCAGACACATCCCAACATCTATACAAAGTGTTACAGTGTTAATATGATCGTATAAATGCTAATAATTTAAGAACAACCCTGAGCATAAACATCACAAACAACACAAACATATCAAAATATGTTATGTAAGAAGATAAGATATGACTTCATTAATCCCAGAAGGAAATTCTTGTATTAAAATATTGGACATGATATGGCCTGGGGTGAGCGGCATGTTTACATATTTATCATCTAGTATCATAAAACTACCTCATTTCCCTATGTGAGCTTAACATATAGGTGATTCTTTTGTGCAATCAGTCATGTTCCCCAGAGGATGAATTACACTGAATTTGAAGATTCTCTCTCTATCTCTTCTTTTTGAGATAAAAACTTCAATATAGTTCAATATGTTGTAACTCACAAGAAGTTTTACAGATGTTTTGTTATAAACCAATAACATTGCCTTCAGCTTCAGCCATACTTTGTGTTTAACGATAGTTTGTCACGATCACACAACAAACGATACAACTTATAAAGTGTAAATAATGGCTCTATTACACATATTCAGTTATAATAGATTAATAATGATAAATTCTGGGTCATCCGGTTGGACTGTTTCACCTTCAGGAAAAGGGCAGAACATCCTCGGGATGGAAAACAGCTTTTTAACAATTTAACAATCACAGATAAACTAATTCATGAACTGTACTGCACCAAAGTAAGATGGTTACTAAAGAGCAAAATAGGATTTCTATATTCTTATAGCAAAAAGGTATCAGGAAATTGCAATCCTGGAGGTGTATGAACACCAATTAATCAGCTCTAACAAAAAGAAAGAGAATCTAACAAAGGAAAACAGCTTTTTAACAATTAGAGACAAGACAGATTATCGTACAACCTTATATTTGCTTTTATGTACTACTATTTTAATAACTGAGAAACCCGTTGTCCTTTATTTATGCCATAATACAATTTCTAAGAGCAAATTAATATGTATCATGCATGTAATGCAATTTTGCACAACTTTGTTTTGGGAAATCACAGATAAACTAATTCATGAACTGTACTGAGCAAGAGCAAAATAGGATTTCTATATTCTTATAACAAAAAGGTATCAGGAAATTGCAATGCTGGAGGTGTATGAACACCAATTACTCAGCTCTAACAAAAAGAAAGAGAATCTAACAAATATGAAAAAGGAAAATATTTAAAAAATATTACTTATTTATGTTCATATATCTTTTCTGGTTTTGAAATATCTTATTATTTATGTTTTTGAAGGTAAAGCATGCTATCAAAGCCAATATCAAAATATGTTATGTAAGAAGATAAGATATGACTTCATTAATCCCAGAAGGAAATTCTTGTATTAAAATATTGGACATGATATGGCCTGGGGTGAGCGGCATGTTTACATATTTATCATCTAGTATCATAAAACTACCTCATTTCCCTATGTGAGCTTAACATATAGGTGATTCTTTTGTGCAATCAGTCATGTTCCCCAGAGGATGAATTACACTGAATTTGAAGATTCTCTCTCTATCTCTTCTTTTTGAGATAAAAACTTCAATATAGTTCAATATGTTGTAACTCACAAGAAGTTTTACAGATGTTTTGTTATAAACCAATAACATTGCCTTCAGCTTCAGCCATACTTTGTGTTTAACGATAGTTTGTCACGATCACACAACAAACGATACAACTTATAAAGTGTAAATAATGGCTCTATTACACATATTCAGTTATAATAGATTAATAATGATAAATTCTGGGTCATCCGGTTGGACTGTTTCACCTTCAGGAAAAGGGCAGAACATCCTCGGGATGGAAAACAGCTTTTTAACAATTTAACAATCACAGATAAACTAATTCATGAACTGTACTGCACCAAAGTAAGATGGTTACTAAAGAGCAAAATAGGATTTCTATATTCTTATAGCAAAAAGGTATCAGGAAATTGCAATCCTGGAGGTGTATGAACACCAATTAATCAGCTCTAACAAAAAGAAAGAGAATCTAACAAAGGAAAACAGCTTTTTAACAATTAGAGACAAGACAGATTATCGTACAACCTTATATTTGCTTTTATGTACTACTATTTTAATAACTGAGAAACCCGTTGTCCTTTATTTATGCCATAATACAATTTCTAAGAGCAAATTAATATGTATCATGCATGTAATGCAATTTTGCACAACTTTGTTTTGGGAAATCACAGATAAACTAATTCATGAACTGTACTGAGCAAGAGCAAAATAGGATTTCTATATTCTTATAACAAAAAGGTATCAGGAAATTGCAATGCTGGAGGTGTATGAACACCAATTACTCAGCTCTAACAAAAAGAAAGAGAATCTAACAAATATGAAAAAGGAAAATATTTAAAAAATATTACTTATTTATGTTCATATATCTTTTCTGGTTTTGAAATATCTTATTATTTATGTTTTTGAAGGTAAAGCATGCTATCAAAGCCAATAACAAACCCATAAATACATTTGAATATGAGATACAAAAACATTGCACATACTTTCTTTCTTTGCACACAACATGAGTAAAATGGCAAAACTCCCAGTGAGACGATGCTTCACACTGATCCACGTTGAGCTGCAGAGTAAAGCTCATATATTGATTCATTATCCACCTGTCAGCGCCTGAACATACGTGTGGCATGTCTGCATTTTATGTGATGTCGGTGTAAAGTTCACAGGAGCTTGTGCACATCATGGAGGAGCTTCAGCTGCTTCTCTCTGTAGATCGACTGCTTGTGTGTTGCAGCGGCTGCATGTGCATCACCACAGTGCTCCTGTTCTTCCAATGAAGAGAGGGAGGGAGGGAGGGAGGGAGGGAGGAGGAGGAGGAGAGGGAGCGAGAGGCAGTGTGTCTCAGTCGGGGAGTGTCGTCGTGGAAGCGGGTTGCTCCTCCACATCCTTCCATGCCTCCGCGCCGGAGGAGCGAGGAGGAATATCCGCCCTGTCGCTGCCTCTCCGCGGACGCACGGATAAACCACATGACGCCTGGGAAGATGGTTTTTCTGCTGCATATGGTTTCCCTTTACACTCTGAGCGTCTTCAGCGGAGCCTCGGCCGCCTCTCACTGTGAGTATTTCACCCGGGCTCACCTGTGTGCTCCTGGCTCCTGGCTCCGGAGTGGAGGCTGCTGAGTTTTTACGCCTGGATGATGCTGCTGCTGCTTCTGCTCCAGCTTCTTCCTAACCCGGAGGCTGAAGCGACTGTTTTGAGCAGATGTGCTGAAGTTTAGTTGACGGTCTGTTTTTCCCAGAGACGTGTTTGGTTTGGGTTTGAAGTTGATATTTGCCTCCTGTCTTCCCTGGTGCGTAATGTGAAGGTCAAGCAAACAGGTCCGTTCCTCTTGGCGCACATGACAGGTGCAGCGCGCTGTGCAGCTCCGGCTCTGTCACGCACGCATGTTTCTGTTTCTTCGTTGTGTTGTGTTTGCAGGAGTCAGTGTTTGGCCATGATGAGGAGAAAGTGCTGAGTGGCCTCAGCTCCACTGTGCAGGAGGCTGCTGTCATACAGGACCCAACAGTCATATACAATAGTCTGATGGAGACGCTGCTTCTATAAACCGAGTTATTTTAGATTTAATATCAAGCTTTTTTTGAATCTGATTGCATTGACATGTGTGTTGATGTGTGTGGATTAGAAACACTATTGTAAGAGCTACTGGTTCTCTTGGCTTCTGAACAGTAAACTGAATCCTAAATACTGGACGACACAAACAATTGGAAGTCACATCTTATGCTGTTTTATTTATATTATAGAGCAATTGATAAATGGATACGTCAAGGAAATTATCAGCAGATTAATTAATAGTGGTAACTAGTGGTGGTTATAATAAATGATGTTATCCTATTAAGTTGTTTGAGAAATTGTGTACAAACCATATGCATCAATATACATGAATATGTATATTTGCTATAGAACCTGATTTTAAACATACTGTCAGAATCAAAGACAAATCCAATGGACATTTATATAAGATAAATGTATTAAATTAATCAAATGTAATTACATTTTAAATAACAATAACTCCACATACATGATCTCAAGGTATTCACTCAGTAATGTCTTGCAATTGTATTATACAATAATGCTATTTATTGTTATTATTATTATTAATATTATTATCATTATTATTATTATTTTGTAATAGACTCATTAGTGAGGTGTTTATGTGTCCACGCTCATCATCAGCTCTAAATAAGATGAATCATTTTCAAAATAACACTGATTTCAACAAACCTGAACATTATACCTTTAAAAAATGTAGGATTTTTTGCAGCCATTTTGCTTCAGATGATATTAACTTTACTAGTAAGTGTTTGCAAACGTGTCATAGTTACTAAGAAATACCTTTACAGGTTTGTCCTGCTATCTGTTATTCATCTTTACTTATAGTATTTGTTCCATGGTTTTGACATCATCAGTGACATCACAGCAAGTACAGTTTGAAATTAAGATGGGAGGGGGGTGTCAGGGTTTGGTGTCTGGACAACTGTTCTTAAGGCACTCGACAGTGGGCACAGCACTTCCCAGGGTGCTCAGAAACACACCTGGCAATTGAAGTACAGAAGGAGAGAGAGACAGACAGAGACACAGACAGAGTGAGAGAGACAAAGAAAAAGACAGAAACAGACAGACAGAGAGACAGGCGTCACACAGTGATCTGGGGATTTATTTGCAGGACAGCAGCTGGGTGAATGTCGTAAACTGGGCAGCAGATCGGGGCTTTGGTTGTTGATTTTACACTAAATGTCAGATTTCAGACAGAACACATCAATATATACAGGGTCTGTTCGCTGCATCAGTGTCTGTGTGCAAGTATGTGTGTGTGTGTGTGTGTGTGTGTGTGTGTGTGTGTGTGTGTGTGTGTGCACGCAGCCAAAGCACACACGGAGAACAATTGAAAAAAGAAAAAGTGTTAATTAAAGCACATCCTGCCTCCATCACAAGACGAGACAGAAGACATAGAGCAGTGATATAAGAGCTCAGGCTGTGATTGGTTCACCTGGACGCTACAGCAGGTTTTGTCTCCAGACCAGGATGGAATAATTTCACCCTTTTTTTTTATCAGCTTTTTATATGTCGCCTGTTTCTGAGTAACACTCACACAAGGTGCTGGTTTCTCTTCACCTTAAAAACCAAAAGATTTAATATGAATTGTGTTAATTTATTTCAATGCAATTTCTTGACATTACCCACATGGACACAACAAATAATAACTATATATATGAAGCAAACAACCTAAATAAAGCAAACATTAAAATGTATATTGAAATTAGACAGGAAGTAGCCATAGCTCAACAAAAACTCAACAGATTAAGTTTCCTTTATAATCCTTGACAAATTACTCCTTTTCACACCTGATTAGCAAATTACCAACTAAACACAAAGATCGACGACTTATCTCCACTTCATCCCGCTGAACAAAAATTAAGCCAAAATTAAACAGGTAATCAATATAAAACATATTTAAGATGTGATTAGATTTTGTTTTTATTTCTGTCCCTGTCCCATCTGTTAACATGGAGGAGGTCAGGACCTGTACAACAGCCAGCCAGCAGTGGGCGATCCAGATGTTCTGGCATCACATTTGAGGCGCTGCCATTTTTATTAACAGTCTGTATGGCAGATCATTTCTAACCAGGACAATCATGTTCTCCAGAGGATAAACTTTATCGTTTTCCACTTAATTCACCTACAGGTCTTTTTTCTGCACATGTACAACTTTTTACCAATTTACAATTTTCATTTAAAAATAGGATGACGTTTTTTCCTTTGTTTAATAAACACCTTCTATCATGCTCCCTGGAGGATGCCCCTACCTTTAGAAATAACACGAACCATCTGTTCGTTTCAAACAACATTTTAGTATCGCCGGATGTTTTGTTAATTTTTTCCCTTCATTAGATCAATACACCAGAGGCATGACATCACTTGATCTGTTTGTCTGCTCTCTGAGGGCAAGTGTGACACCGGGCTTGTGTTAGAGTTTAAGCACTTTATGTTAAGGTGAGGAACTGAGCTAAACTGACAGCTGCATTACTCATTTATGACAGTCCCGTGGTTCTCAGATGTGTGCTGTGATCAGGGCTGACGTGCCGCGCAGAGACGGAGCTCTGCGATGCTCCTGGAGGTCAAAAAGCTGCTCTCATATTTATCGCTCGGGAACAAAGGGATGGCTGGGGAGCAGGGCAGAGCCGTGTCGTGGTTGTGTTGTGTGGCCTTTTTCAGGTGGCGGGTGCTCTTCCCCTCATGGAACCTTTTCCCACTTTGTTTGGCTTCACAAAGAGACAGTGACGCAATGTTGGTGATGTCGTCGCTTAGCCGGTCATCGATCAGCAGCATTTAATTGATGCTGTTTCCCTAAATGACAGTTAAACTACATTTTTTTCTAGATTTTAGTTTAATACAGTAATATTAAGATTAAGATACATTTATTTATCCCACAGACATGCACAGGCACACTCATGCAAGGGGAAATTAAACCTCTGCTTTTAACCCATCTGGTGCAGGACACACAGAGCAGTGGGCAGCCTTGTACGGCGCCCGGGGAGCAGATGTTGGGGGAGTAAGGTGCCTTGCTCAGGGGCACTAGACAGGGTAGGGAGAATCCTCTTGGATTTTTGGACAGATCAATCCAGGTTCGTGTAATTGTTGTTTCTCCGTTGAGTCGAACTAGAGACGAACCAGAGACCTTTTCTGCCCATAGTCCAAGTTTCTGCCACTAGTCCAGCGCCTCTCCCTAAATATATACTCTATTAAAGGGCTGATGGGCAATAAAACATCACTGAGCTGCTAAACTGCAGTCTTTGGTCTTCAGAGGAATATGAACGTGACATTTATCGTGATAGTTAGGAATATCGGGAGATATCTTGGTCCTATCTACTCTGCAGGGAACTTCGGTAATCTATATAAAAAGCTTCTGTATGTGCATATGTAGAATCTTTAACAAAAGGCACAAGGTTTGGTGGATGCTTCTGGCTCCTGTTTCGGCGAATCACGATTGAGCCAGCTTTGGTTGTCCATAGGTAAAGCAAGAGAGGTGGAGCACTTTAAATGGAATTCATCACCTTTTTAATTCAGCGGTATTCACATGAAGGTAACTTTCATTGGAGTCTAACCTAAATGTCGTCTGGACCTAAAACACCATTCATAAAGTGTCACTGTTTTTTGTTTTGTGTGGAGAAATATTTGACCCAAATTATCTGCCGTTGTACCCAGAAGCCATTTCATCGTCACACAACAGCAGATGGACTGAGGGATTGTTTTAACATTAGCCTCATGCTCATTGTGGCGGGATCCACCCTCATGGGGATTTACACAACACAGGCTTGAGATTCTGCTCCATGTTTACTCGACACATCATTCCTGCAGATTTACCAGCTGCACGTTCGAGCTGCCAATCTCCCACATCTCGGAGGTGATTCTGTTGACTGACGAGGCCACTGAAGTTCACGGAGCTCACGTTCAGGGTCACGGTCACGACACCAGTTAGAGACAATGTTTGCTTTATGACACGGAGCATGATCCAGCTGGAAGGAGCTGTTGGACGATGATAATTATAATATCAAAGAGCTATGTTTATAGGCTTTAAATATATGATCAATAACACGTACATTACAACAGTATTAATAGTAAAGTTCATTTAGATGAATCAGATCAGCTGATATCGATAATTAGCACAATCAATTTTGCATTATTATTTCTTTTAGATTTAACAACAGTGATTTTTGTTTTAAACTTTTCTTTATGAACATTGAGTGAGGAACATTTGCTAAACATTTTACAAATCAGAGGCAGAAGATTATACCCACTGTGATTTATATACATTTAACATTATGAATGTCACTGAGCTCTGAAGTGAATTTGATAACTTTTAACGTAACAAGAAGAGTCAGGTATGACATTAATTTGACCACAGCTACCTAGTAAAGTTTAGTTTACTGGACATTTTGAGGTGAGCTTCTTTGTTGGTTGTCAGGATAAGGATGGAGGGCTGGTATCAGATTTGTCTTGGTGCACTCAGCACTAAGCTCAGCTCACCTTATCTTAGCTTAGCTCGGTGTGTGGGCCGGAGGCTGCATATGTTTATCCTCGGATGTAGACCGTCCAATCAGTCTACATTTTTCAAACGATATAAGCTTCAAGTTTTGTCTATAGTCGTAAAGTTTTCAGAGATAACTGGGAAAATGCAGTTTTTGAACTATGCAAGACGTGATTTCTTTGTTGTCATGCAACTTTTGCAATGACATCATATGATGGGAAATCGTTTTTTAATCTATACAAGCTTCAGGTTGTCTCTTCAACTTTTACGAATCAGCTTTAAGCTTTAATCATCTGGTGTTTTCCTAGTGGCGTGTTCCAACCATGTTTGTGCTTTTGAGCTATTTTGTTCGAACACGTTCATACACATGGAAAAAAACAATCCTGTTTCCAGCAAAGCCATCGAAAAGATACAAATAATGAAAACAAGATATGAAGAAACATTTCCTTTTATATAAATTTTTTACAAAAATGATATCTGAAACTATTCAAAAGAGAAAACGATAAAACTAATGTAACATTCTTTTCCAATTTATTTAGCGATTACATCCATTTTTCATAAATACCTATTTAATTTGTTACTTTCACCACAATGTTCTTTCAAGGCAGCCTTTCCTGCTATGATAGGAAACCCAAGGCTTTCATTAGCTGATAGGACCCTTTAACTACGGGTTCGTTGGAGGAATATTGCTACAATTACAGTGATTTCTTCACAGCAGGTAGAGGCCGCTGCACCAGACATTCATCTTTTATGAGCTTGAATCTGTTCCCCGTGTGGCAAAGCACCGCCCACATATATTTACTTAAAATTTTCCCTGCTTCAAGTCAGCTCAGCAGGCGGATACTTCACAACTAATTATTCCCCATCTGAAGCACCTTGAACGTGCTAGAGCCGAGCTGGCATTCAGCATAATGGCAGGAGTGATGGTGTGTGTATGTGTGTGTGTGTGAAGGAGTCGATGCAGCTGCAGGTTCACTCATTGCAGATTCATTCATTGCTAATGAATGTGGAGCAGGCAGTGGAGGAACACCTTCCGCTGTACATATTCAAGGCGTGATGAATTTATCAGAAGGTAAACGAGGCAGAACAGCAGGGTGTGACAGGTGTGCCGGCACTTTTCCTCATGTTTAAACATATAATAATAAAGTTCTTTCATTTACAAAAATGGGTTTCACATCCAAATCACAGCTCCTATTAATACGTGTCCCCCACGTCCACAAGCAGATCCAATTAAGATCTGATCACTCTGCGCCTGACGTCACATCCTCCTTCTCATTTGCCCAGAAAACAACAAGCAACCAGAATGGGCACATGGAGAGCGTGTACCTCCATCAAGTACCTCCATCAAGGTTAGCAGCTCATCTCGCCATTTGAAACAAAAATAAATACTGGATCTGCTCCAAACTTTAATCATCTCAGTAGTTTTGAGTAATCCTGCCTACAGAAAATGAAAGATAAAAAAAATAACCTTCTTGGTGCAGGCAAAAAGATAGAAGACGATGGAAGCCATACATGAAGCTTTAATTTTGTGTTATTATGTTATTTACCGTGGCCCTGGAGCAACAATCACAACAACAGATCAGGAAACACAGCGACAAAGAAGAAAACACAACAACAAATCACGTTTTCTCAGTATTTTAAAGTGTGTCCGTCCAATCAGCAACGAGACTTGTTGGTACCTTTTCCATCAGAAGTCATTTGCTATTGTATTTTGTAAGATGATGTTCTAATTTGATTTTCAGGGCCACTGTCTTTGTTTCTTGCCGTTCGAAGCAGACAATTTAATTGTCAGGTGTGCTTTTGTTTGGTTTCATCTTCACTTCGTTCACAAATGTCTTGAATTACGTCCAAAGCTGATGACTGAGGCTATGACGTTTGTTTACTGTCTATGCTTCAGCGCTGTTGGTTTGAAACAGACATGTGGGCGATGTGTTTTGTCCCCTGTAGTTGTTGTATATGGATTGACAATGCAGTTGCATTTAGACTTGGTGGTTGAAGGTGAATGTTTGACAAAATCAACTAGAATGAAAAGTAGAGCTCAAAGATCTAAAGACGCTGTTTTGAAACATAGCACGACATATGACAATATAATGACAAGAAATAATATCTGATTATGTCACAAGGATTACCCTCCTCTTAACTCTGATCCCATGTGAGCTTTTTGTAAAAAAAATTTCTGATATGTCTCAGATGTTGGCTGAAGCTCGGCATTAAATCTATTTATCCCTTATTTTAATATGTTATGTTGCAGTTTGATCTGTCAACTGAAAACATGTACTCTCAAAACTCATCTTAAACTGTAACTAACTGCAGTAGAACTGGTACTCTATGTAAATATATACAGTATGTTCATTTTTTACCAGCATCACTATTGCCTGTATTCTCTGTTTGGTTTTGTTGTGGGTTTATTTCATGTGATAAAACCGACCAGGTAACATCAAAATTGCTTGATTTTCAAAGCTGACGATGCATAAAGCAGCACTGCTGCAAATGACTCTGTGTTTACAGATCTTTGGTTAAAATGAGCAAATGCAGCATTTCTGTGCTCCGTGCATGATCTCTGAGTGACTGCGGCTCTGCGGAGACATGAAATGGAGAGAGCTGCAGTTTGAGTTTTACCTCACTGAGATCAGTTTGTCCCTTCTGATCTCGGATTTTCTTGGCTGTGATACACAGACGGATGCTGCTGTCTTCACTCTGTCGTTTCAGGGTTTTTTATGCATTGACTGCGAGCTTGGAATGTTAGTGGTAAAGTGATTTACTCTATTTGTACTGTCAGTATAGTATCACGACATGTGTATCATAATGTATAAAAGATGCATTATAACAATATAAGGATTAGATAGGATTCTCTAATTTAATATAATCCTAATCTCAATGTACAGATTCTGCAGAACAGGATTTTAGGACGGTAAACTTCTGGTTTCCTTTTTTCAGTTGGACCAATCGCGTTAGAGGAGGGTTTGATTGGTGCTGAGAGCTAAAGTGTTGAAACACACAGAACGAAATGCATCAGCTTCATTTATTTCATTTATCTGCATTGATATATAGATGGAAAATAAAACGATATAAATGATCACTGTGATATAATTTCTGCAACCGTTACTAAGGAGCAGAAGTCAGTTTTCAAACATAAAATAAATAATAATGTGACATTTATCCTGATAATTATCTTGATATACCTTTTTACCACAATGCCCAGCCTTACTCTGAAAGGACTGTATTATTAATCAATAAAAACTTCTGAATGTGAGTTTGTAGAACCTGTAGGTGAGAGACAGTATTTTAGGGTTGGTAGCCTCCTGGTATCTGTTTGTAGTTTGTCCAATCACGTTTGAGTCGGCTTTGTTTACCCGCAGGTAAACAGTGGGAGTGGAGAGCAAAAGAAACCGAACACTATCTGCTTTTTAACTTATCTGCATTCATATGCGTATAGTTGTTGGTAGAGATGATCCCAAAATGTTGTCTGAACCTAGAACATTAAAAAAAGTATCACTGTTAGTGTTTCCTGTGATTGAAGAAATTAGTCTATTAACGGTTCCACCATCTTCAGAGGAAGCCCCAAAATATTGATTGTTGTCCCCAGAGCCTAATTAACCAACAGATGATGGACGATGGTCTCCAAGAGTGAGCCAATCCTGTCAATTAAATACCTGATAAACATGTCTCTCTTATGTACATTTCCATTATTATTGATGTCCTTCAGAGATACATGGAATGGATATAAAAGAGACCATTATAATCATTTATAAACATAATATGACGTGGAGAATTTAGCCTTCAGAGGCTTTCTACCAACGTCAGCTGAAGGCTCAGTGTATAAGGAGTAACAAAAGATTGCTTGTTGATTGTAATGAGTCTGAGGAAAATACAATGGATACATGATATAAGACTATTTGGAGAAATAATTTCTGCCTGATCTCTCGGGAGCAGAACAAAATCTATTGTGATGAATATGGCGCCAGTGAAGGCCTTTCCATTTCCAGCTGCATTGGTCACACAGCGATGCTGCACCGATTCCCAATCTATAGAGTGCAATGAATATGCTCCAAATAGCCGTGGAGTCTGAAAGTTTCATCCTCTATTTATTTTCTGTGTTACTGGCAGAGGGTTTGAAAGGATTATCAACACCCACTTTCTATCGACTGTGCCAATAAGATGGATGAAATAATCAGCGAGGGACGGGTACAGTGATGAAAAATGAGACCAACAAAAAAGAAAGACCCTGTTTGAACATTCAGGCTCCAGAATGAACAAACTCGGCTTTAAATCAGAAGGAGAAAAAAAACTGCAGAGGTCTGCTTGTTGCCGGCTGGATCTCACATTCTGTATATCACAGGTTATTATTGTAATTACACTGTGTGATTATCTGAGGAGTAGGCACGGGTCTGGATTTTCACACTCTGTGATTTGATATTGATTATGTTGTTTTCGTATGGAACAGAAAAAAACAACCAAAAAATCAGGGGGTGCTTTTTTCACAGGATCAGCATTCGGAGAGAAAATGAAGCGGCTCTAGATGCAGTGTGACTACGATGCAGTGTTTCATTTAGAAAACAGAAAAGAGTCACTTTTAAAACACGTACAGCAGCCTCTCTAATAAAAGCAGCACACTGCAGCAGAGAGAACATAAAAACCAAACACCCGTGGGCTGTTCACTGGTCTAAATATGAACACTTCAGAAATCGATGCATTTCAGTTTAGTTCAGTGTATTTCCTGAGGATACACGTTGAGTTATTGGCCACAATGACAATCCGATCCTTAAAAATATACCTTCACGTTGAAATAACAACTTTAGTCTTCTAAGCTTAGACTGATGTGGCATTAATTTAAAAAATGTCTTTCGCTTCTCCTCTTCCAATACTCCAAACCTCGTCTGTGCCCTCAATGTGTACTCGCCCAGAAACCACCTTTACTCAGGTTTTCATAGAAACACTTTTTGTGGGACTGCAAGTTCTTCAACACTGGACATGGCCATTTTTATGTTGTGTTCAGTTTTCCCCTCGGTCGGATGTAACAGACCCACTGTGTTCTTCCTGAGCCTGATCCAATACTGAAGGGGCTGATTCATATCTATGAAGGTTTCAATTATTGACACGACACAAATGAAAGTTTTAACGGGTAGCACGCAACTCCGGAAACTCAATCCACTGGAGAGCAGATGTATCTCTGCTGGAGTTGTTTGAGCTGCAGAAGTGTTTGTTCAGAGAGATGCTTATTTTACCTCATGAACAATCTTCAGCTTGGCACAAACACCAAAGACCAGACAAACCCAACAATTGCAAGGTTGGAATTATGGCTCCTCCAAGTGTTTGCATTATCTGCTGCTGATCTCCCACTGTTTGTCATGTTAGCCACAGAAAACATACGAATGAGCAACTCTTTGCTAATAAGGGAGGAAGGTAGACGGCTCTGTTACAGCTGCATTCATACCGTATTGACAGAACTGGACAAAAACCCACCTAATTAGCTTCTTTTTTCGTGGCAGTTCATTATCCAGTGGAATAAACAAACTGTACATAGTAAATATCCTGTAAAAATAGCTGAAGCATTTTTTACTGCTGTTAATATTGGATGCCAGTATTTGTTTGTCAGCCAATTATTATCTGTTGTTCATTAGCACACCAGGTCACAATGAAATAATTTAAAACATGTTCGTTTTTCGTTTTAATTATTAATATATCCCTAAATTACACTGGTACATTTCTGTTTGTGTTGTATTCTCTCTATTTACTTTTCCTGATATTTTTCAACCGTCTTCTAAATCTCAGGGAGTGCCGTCGCGTTTCGGTTGTGTTGCTGCCTGCAGCGGTTCAATGACAATAAAGAATCTTGAATTTTATTTTTGATGTAACTGCCAGTGGTATTGCATGCACAGCCACATTCGTGCCAGCTGTTTGTTGACATGTCTGCAGCTGGAGATATCGTCAGCGTTAGAAATTCCAGATATCTCCGCTGCGGAATTACAAGCCTGAGGCTAATGTGAACACTTTCTCCTACTTGGTTGCTCATAATCACGGTTTAATTGATGTGACGTGAATGCTGCATTAGGAAATTCATTTTTTATTTCTCCAACCAGGGTGTCAGAACGCTGTTAATCTCTAGGATCGGATTATGATTGGCTTTTTTTCTCAGCCACTACCCATCCACAAAAACCCTGGGCATCAGGAAGTAGCCACTTAAGGATGTTTTAATCAGCAAATAACGTGTCGAATGACGGAACCAAGGATTTGTCACCAGATGGAACAGCAGTGTGTTTTCTCACAGTGCGTAAATATGGTTTTACTGTGTGTCGCTGTTGGGCTCATTCCGCCTGTTGCCGCAGCTCTGGAGCAGTAAATATTTCAGAAGAGACTCGGGGCAGCCCAGTGACACAGGCATCCTATCTATAAATGTGTCTTGTATGAATGACTGCCCTCGAAATGCGAATGTAAAGCGCTGCTGGGAAATTACCCTCCACCAGGAACCATTTCCTCCGAGACACATCTGGTATTTAAAAGAGCCTCTTCTTTCCCCATACAACTCAATGTGACCGACTCTCTCTATAGATTTTTTTTTCCACTCGTCTCAACCATAGTCAAAATAATAAATCAATGTTGGATATTTATTTGTGGGTATGCTGTGCTTTCAAATCTATCTTCATGCTTTTCATGATTGATCAACTCTTTTCCCACCTAATACTGTTTCAAACCGTCGTCTGAGGTCTCTGAAGGCGCCGCATGCACACTGCAAAGAGCTTCTAGTCATTATTCACCAAACATTTGAAGCAAACTCTCATTAGATACAGTATTGGAAGAGCGACCTCTGTTAATAAGCCTTCATTTAAAGGCTTGGTTTAAATTTTATACAATTGATCCTGAAGTACCTTTTTTTAACCTCCATGAAGGAGGTTATTAGGCCCCGAGCACTGATGGTGCGAGGACCCTATTATTTTGTATTCTTAGAAATGTGTCTGTTTGTTATCAGATAACACAAAAACTACAAGAGGGATTTCCATGAAACCTTTTGGAAGGATGTTGTGTGGGTCAGGGAACAAGGTGTTACATTCTTGGGTGGATCAAGATAAAGGGGCACATACAGGATTTTTTTTTTTTTTTAAACATTGTGAGCTGGATCATGGATCTTAATGAAAACATCAGACATGTTTAGGTCACATCCATATGAGTGTGCAAAATTTGGTCCAGATCAAGTGATCTAGTTCATTCTACTTCTCATTGTTCTTTGTCCGTCTGCAGGACTATGCAAAACGACAAATCTTTGCGATTCGGTTGAAACTTGAATTAGTGAATGTGACTTGAGCTTTAAGAGCTTTGAGTCGTCAAGACTAAAAAAGTCTGCATTTAATACAGAAGTAAAAATATAGGCATGTGTCAAGCTGTAATTTCTAGAAATAGGTGACATTTGGTGCAGATCTGGATAATCCTCTTAACGTATCTGATATCAACACATGTAAGTACAATATGGTGAGGAAGTGGCCAAAACATACAATTCATATACATTTATAACCTGAGGTTCTATTTTAAAGTCAGTGATAAGTTATGTTATGACTTATGACTAAGTTTCCAAGTCTTATCAATTATGTTACCAAGATTACAGTCCATAATAGTAATTATATAGTAATAATTACTCATTGATGCTCATTACTACTGCATATTTCCTCCTTATTACCTTATCGTTATCAAGCTGTAGTGTAAAATGCTGCCAGTAATCCCATAAGCCATCGGAAAATTAACACAAATCCTGTTTCACTCTATTCCTGATGAGGACTGAATAATTAATGTTTGGCAGATGAGATGTGTAGCTGTCGATAGCCCAGTGAAACATCCTGCAGGCTGCCTGTAAATGCCTCAGCGGCGGGTCCCTTCAGATTATATGCAGTGTTCAGAGAAATGAAGTGCTACAGTATCCAGTGTTTCTCAATCATTTGTATTGATGTGTGCTTCCTTGAATTCGGCCGGCGTTTGGTGCTAATTGTCAGCCAATACCTCAGCTCTGCTCGGGCTGCTGCTGAGCAGAGGTCACTGAGCTCCGAAGCCCGTCAGGCCCCGTGAGGTATCATATGAAGCTTTATCGGTGCCACACAGGGGTCTGAGGCCGCTCTGTTACCGGATACTATCACTGTAACCTTTGATATTATTGATGCTGTGGTCTGTGTTGACGGAACTCCAACAGTCTGCCTGTGCTCGTGTGGGTTCATCACTGTTATGTAGATGCTATGCATATATGGTTCCAGTGGTTTTAGATCAGAAGGATATATTATCGATGTTGTCTTTATTTTTACATACATTACAGAGGTAGATTCAAGATGCCGAACAGAGACATTCAAAACCACAAGGAGAAATGAAAGTAGAGTTTTAAACAGATTCAAACGAGTAGTTAAAGATGTAAAATAAATGTAAAGGTTGAATCTGTTTTTGAAAAGAAATTGAAAGAGAAAAATAATACAAATGAAATAGGTTGAATTGTTTAGAGTAATAAAATATAGATAGAATGAAATACAACGATGGTATGACGCTGTAAAATAGCTTAGTAAGAAGCACTTATTTAAAATGTTTTTGACCTGGTTTAAAAAATTGCAATGGACAGATCATTTCTTCTAGAGAACGAAAATTTTATAAAAATCAAATTTGATGAATTGATGATCATCTCTTGAGCAATTCAAATGTCAATGAGTGCCGCATCTCGCAAAGTTCAGTTCAGATCCACTTCAATAATGGAGGGAAGAACTTGATTTTAAGCACTGCAAACCTTAATCTATTATTATTAATATTATTATTATTATGTGTGGTTGAAACAGCTGCAGAATATCTTAGTAACACGGTTGTTGTTCCTCTCTCTCTCTCTCTCTCTCTCTCTCTCTCTCTCTCTCTCTCTCTCTCTCTCTCTCTCTCTCTCTCTCTCTCTCTCTCTCTCTCTCTCTCTCTCTCTCTGTCTCTCTCTCTCTCTCTCGGGCTGTGGACCTTGTTCTGAGTTTCTGACTAAATCAGTCAAAATACTCGATCACGACAAATTAACACACAACTTTGAAAAAATTGCTTAATTTGTTTTCAGGGTACAGAACATACACTATTTCAAAGCTATGCAAATTAAGACTTTGAGGTTTTTTTGGAGCCCTTTCAGAGAGGCAACAATGATTCATCCCATATTGTTTTTGTTGTTGTTCTTTTTCATTCAATTTTATTCAATGCAGCTTTTATAACCAGTGTCCCTTTAAAATCTGTTCTATTGTATCCTTATTTGCCCTGTTGTAATTTATCTCAAGACAGTTGCTCCTCCTCAAACAAACAAAAACCATTCAGTGAAAACCCATCATGTTCATTCCTTTAACTTCCTGCTGACTTCACTCTGTAAGAAGTTTCCTGCACAGAAGGCGAACGCTCTTTCAGGACGGACATGTTCAAGCTTTCAAAGATCCATTTTCAGAGACATGCAATTTAGATTTTATTTCTTTGACTTTTCCGTTCTTTGAAATATTAACAAGTAGAGGTAAATAAAATATTTAAACCCTATAACCCTGCAGGAATATTGAAACCAATTTGAGAAAAAACATCACTTTTATATCCTGACCTATACAAACACCTGTTTGTCTTTTATTTAAGAGTTGTTGAAAGTGATGGAATAAGCTTTTAAACCCTTTACTGAAGTAAAAGTATAAATAGGACCTCGTAAAAGGGTCTCCATTACCAGGCACAGTCATCTATTCATAATTCAATAGAGTGTATAATCAGTGAGGTGTGGTTATAGATGTGGAAGGGCTCCCCTAGCTATATAATAATGAATATATTATAGTGTTGCACTGCTATTATACAGAGTAATGTTGCACTGCTATTATACAGAGAATGTTTAAGTTGCATTTGGTCAAAATGGATAAAAGTTCAACGATATTCTTTGTATTTTAATGATCAAGATGCATTCTATTCATAAGGCATATGATATATTTCACATGGAAAAAGTATGTACGAGGTATTGCATTTTGTATTTTCTACATTGTATATATTTTTTTTTTTTCATACAAAATAATCAGTAATTTATAATGGAATAACAAGTTCAATGTGTCTCTCTGAAATGCAAATAGTTCAGTCACACGGACTTCTCCTCTAAGCCATGTATATGAGTTGTTTTTCATCATACAGGTTTGATCCACCCGCTGTAGAGGATCAGACCAGACTCAGAAGCCTGCTCCGCTCTTCCTGTTTCTCTACCTCCATCGCGTGTTCTATTTTTCTGAAATCCCTTTGGCATTTTTTCATATTCAACTGTTAGTACGAGACTCAATATCCTAGAGGAAGCTCAGGCTCCCTCGTATCTGGCGAGCCGTGTTTACTTGGCTTGGACGTGTGTAGTCAGCTTCAGGTGCGACGATGCCTCCGCCGCTGGAGCTTAAAATACCCGGCCCGATGTGTGGTACAAAAGGCACTTTGTTGTGATAATTGATTTCTTTGTGGAGGAGCCTCTGTTTCGTACACTCGTGTAAAGGCGCTCGCTAATGAGCAGAGAGGAGAGCATTGGAAAAAGCGACTGCATGTACAGGCTGAGTCGATTCCACTCTCAAACACTGAATAACTGACAGGGAAGGTTTCAAGGATCTCGTCTTATACCACCTTAAAATGAAACCTGTGGCCAGACGGCATTTGTGTTTCTCAGATACGTGATGTCGGTGAAATCAAAAGATGAAACAAGTTTTCATTTCGCTTGTCGCTGTGTGTGTTTTTTATTTGATAAGTATGAACATCTAACAGACTGAAGAGCAGAATGAAAGCTCACCCTGAATCTGAGCATGTTTGCAGTCATTCATCGGGGAGTGAATGGTAAGAAGAGAGCGTCTATTCATTTTAAAATGAAAGGACAGTGGACGGTACAAGGATATTGGAGATAGAAAGTATTAAAGGATGAGACTCGCAATATTTCCAATAAATCCTGAGAAAAGACCATCGCCAACGTAGACTTGATCCGTCCAGCAATAACTGTCTGTGTAAGCAAATCGGATGTACTGTAGCTCCTCTGAGCCAAAGAATTCATATACTTAAAAAAAAAGACTGAAGATAGAGATGCACAAGGCCTCTCCACTCCATCTGGTGTTTGTGACATCATTTGCTGCCAAAGCTGTCAATCATGACATTTCACCTGGTTTGAATAACTAATTAAAACCACATTTCTATTCATCAAGTTTTTACCATCCACACAGACAGATAAGACCTTGTAGGTTTAGCTGCAGCTCAACTCTTATTCATATGTACCTGTCACTCAAAATCTGTTGCACCCGAGAGTGATGTTCGTGGGCGCCCCTGTGCCCAAGCTACCGCCAAATATTGAATGAACTCTGTGGGAAACTGAAAACAAGATTCCTGGATCCGCCCATTTATGTGTATCACTTCTCGAATAGTTTCTTCTCCGATTCGTATTTCATCCTTCGACCAAGTGTTGGGGTATCCGCCTTGTGGTTTTTTGCATTATACTGCTAACTAACAGACGAACAAACAAAAACATTACATTCTCGGCGGAGGCAATAAATACTTGAACTTACATCGAAACCTATAGTGACAGAAAACATCTTCAAAGGAATGTACTTGAAGTCTCAATTTTCGCCTGTGGTATGAAAGTGAGATCAAAATTCCTCAGATATGAGCAACATTATTTGGAGCCAGTTGACAAAAAAAATTGGCCACTTTGGTCCAAGTCCCATCTTCTAACTTGGAGAAGGTGGGGGTTATGACCGATACTTCAACCAGCCACCAGGGGCAATCAAGATGATTTGGCTTCAATTTGATTGACCACAGTGTGACATTTAGCCTCATTTATAGCCTCATATGGGCAGAAATGTTCTTACTCTTCACAGAAAATAAGAGAGTGCGCTAAATCACCGCAGGATTCATGACACGTATGATAGCCGATTTTGTTCTCACCACCATCCTTATGTTTGTAAATCAGAATCATTCTAAATTGACAGGCACGTGTCCATGCTCTGTAATTAGCATACTGCCACACCTCTTTTTTCCATATAAGGACACCTGTTTGTCATGAAGAGAGCGGTGTGCTGAACTGTTGAAGCTATAAGAAGTGACCCAAAAGGTAAAAACACAAGAATCTCACAACAGCAGAAATTGAAGGTGTCGGAGGTGGAAGACACAAAAGGAACACTACAGCGTGATTGACGATATTTAAGAAAAACTTAACCTTGTGCTGTGGTTTACTTTGTGTTTGTTTGATTCACTTTAAAGTTAATGAGACACGTATTTAAACCCGCTACACAACACCAGACTTGACGTGACATTAGGAATAAATTGACCGGAACGATACGGAGTCAGGATCCGACATCATCGATTAATAACTAAATACATGTGATTATCAGTTTGTGTGAAGAGGGACAGAGACTCACACACTCACACAACACATACACATACACATACACACACACACACACATACAAGCACACTCTATTGCAGTTGCTCCTCAAATTTAGGTACAAACACATTGATGAATCACAGATTTATGGGTCAAACATTCGTACGCACGGTTAAAGCACAGATCTATGCGTAGGCACTGTTATTAAATGAGGCCCACTCTCTTTCATAATGGTAAATAGGCACGGTAGTTTGTGATTTCGAGCGTGTTCCACTTGCAACGTTTCAATTGAAATCCAAATGTCTGTAAAATTGTCCCCCCTGCAATTTGAACTCTCACTCTTATCTGGGTTACATTTTTTTATAAAGAGGTGAGTAATGTCAGATGGTGATAATGATGTAACTGACAAGCAGTGTTCACTCTGGTCGTTGATTTTTTAATGCGATGAGAGAATAGTCAACATGTCACTTCTGTGCTGTCCTTCTGTCGGCCTAGAAAAACCTGGTTCCTAGCCGTGGGGTGTACAGCTACGATGTACTTTATGTTTGATTTAAGGGAGATTAAGTGTTCCCACTCAGCCAGCAGTTATGTTCCTGCCGTGAGATTTACGTCTGAGTTCATTTGGAGTTTCAATCCCCTGAGACTTGCAGACAAATGAGCCTCCATCCATCCAAGTCTTCGTTGAATGACAGCCAGACATATAGCTCCACTGCAAGTCTGTAAACAACAACAACAACAGGGTCTGTAAGAACCACACTTTATACGTTGAGAAACTTTCTCTGCACGCACACGGCCAGCGAATTGAAGCTCACCTGTCAATTTGAGAACATGTGTTACACCATCGAAATATTGTTGGTTTGTTTAGCCCTCTTTATTCTGTCAAGGTCTCATTTGTAGTGTATGTTCGTGTCAAGTGTAGATGGAATGGAGGAGCGAGGCAATTGAACACGCTTTTTCGGTGTGGGCTTATATCAGAGAGGGTTTGTCAGCTCTTCAACCGCAGATGAATCGTTCAAGAGAGGAGGGATACAGATTGGAAGGGAGATGAGAGGAGCGAGAGGTCTCCTTTAAGGATCAGAAGTAGAATCTGAGAGACTTTTGACAGATTAAAAGTGCTGCGCTTGCATAATGACTCCAGTGCTTGTCGTGGCGCGTTAAGACGCCATGCCAATGTTCTCATTTCCCCAAAGAACATCTGCAACTGCATTGCAGCTCAGCCATAATTTGAGTCTCGGACAAAACAGCTTGATCCACTTTAGTCACACTTGAAATCAGGATTAGAAGAATCTCTTGGCAAGCGATCTGAGAGCAGTCAAATCAGGTCAGCTGAAATTCACAGGGACGCCCAAAAGGAAAACGAGCTCACGCTGTCAGATCTGCTGTGCTCTTGTCGGCCAGATGGATGGGCAATTTCCACTCCAGATGTGCTCAGAATCCGTCTGAACTCAAACTGGAGTGGAATCTAAAAAATAAAAAAAGCCTCTGACACTCGAAAGAGCGAACCACAAGCTGATGGAGAGGGAGAAGGGATAATTGTAATCAGGCTGGTGCCAGTTTTCATTACGTTCCCAGATAGCGGCTGTAATGCAGCTCTGCACTCATGTGAAGCCAAAAAGCAAAGAGGATGTTGTTGTGCGACTCGCCGCTTTTATGGCGGGCGGGTTTGGTCAGAGGAAGATGAGGCTGACAGCTTTAGATCACTGGAGTCTTAATCTGTTCCTGCCTGTTGGACGTGATGTAATCTCAGAGTGCAGGATTAAAACGAACACACACATGCTCACAAAGGAGTCATAGCGTTTTGTGTGTGGTTTTCAGGGGTCACTGCACGGGTTAATAGACTGTTTGAGGCATCTGAGAACTGGATAAGTGAGGCTGCCCTGTTATTTATTTTCCCCCAGTTCTTTGCTTCGAAACTCCTCCGCCGACAGGTAAAGGTGCACTTCGAATCAACACGTTTAACTTCTCCCAGGATGCATTTTCTGTTATTTACCATCTGCTGAAAGTACCCAAGCAGGACAGGCGGCGAGAGCCCTTCAGAACCATCCTTATCATAGTCAGATCTGCATGTGAAATACAAATGCAAAAACAAATGTTTCAAAGTTAATGGTTTCTGAATGGTGTGTGCTTTCTTTTTGTTTTCTTCCAGATAACTGCATCGGTCCTCTGGTATCAGCGTTGCCCCATTCATCCTTTCAGAGCTCCTCTCAGTCGTCAGTCAGATATGCTGCGTACAATGCCAAACTCAACAGAAGAGATGGTGAGTCGAGACAATGCTCAGTGTTTCTTAATGCTTTGGCTACGCACCACCCACCTGGTGGTGCCGGCAGATACCAGTGAACAATAACAAAAGAGGCAGCAGACCAGAACATGTTTTTGTACTTGTCATATGGGCTGTTTCTGAAAGATAAAAAACTGAAAAGTATTTTTTTATTGTGATTAAAATGAGTCCTGGAGGTGAAACTATGATTGGCATTGTCATCTCACAGCGAGAACATTTTGGGTTAGTGTGTAAATGAAGATGAATGACGCGTCTCCACTTACCCCCTTGTACAAAAATTAAGCAAAACATCTTGGCTGCTGGCAAGTTCCTGCCAATGCGCGCACTTGTCCAAAGCAAGAATTAATTTATTTGAATGGATAATGAATGTGGCGAAGCAGAAGGTTGTGGTTGATGAAAGGGTTGATTGCTCAACTTTTGCCCCATTGGACACCTGCAGCTCCATGCTCCAACCACTAACATGGGAGAGCTGGGGTTTTTGACCTACACTGCAGCCAGCCACCAGGGGTCAGTCAAGATGTTTTGGCTTCACTTCACTGTCATGTTGTCCGTCTTCATACACAAGTCCGTAGCCCTCACCTCTGAGTTTTCATGTTCTCACCTGGGTACACTTGTTTTTTTTCCCACAATCCAAAGCTCTGCCGGCTGGATTGATTGCCCGTAGGTGTGAATGTGAGCATGAATGGTTGCTTGTCTCTACATGTCAGGCCTGTGACAGACTGGCAACCTGTCCAGGGTGTAACCTGCCTCTCACCTAACTTCAGCTGGGATTGGCTCCACATCGGACAAGCGTATATAGGATGGATGTTAACACACTAACACCCGAAGGCGCTGAAAAAAAACACCTTCTAAATCCATTCTTTGAAACAACCCCCTAAAACCTGAGAGTTAAAAACTGACTTTTTCCTGAAGTTAGTGAACATTAAAAAAATTAAAATAATAATATAGCCAGCAACAGCAAACTGCATTTTTCTGAAAAACGTTTTTGAAGGCGAAGAGCTAGCAAACAAAACAAACTGCATTACCCATGATGCATTTCACAGATCACGATGTATTTCATGACATCATAGATAAGATGATCATGTCGCCCACTCAAACGTTTCTCTGTTAAGCAGAGTCACAAGGTTGTTGTCAAAAGGGCACTGACCCCAGAACAGTGCGAGTGGTCAACTGCCAAAGGAAATATAGAACTAATAAAACTCAGATGCCAATAAACATTGTTTTAGTGTTGCTATTTTAAAATGTCAAATCAATCTCAGGAAAAGGAAACTATCTGATTGCTTTGACTTGATTCTAAATTTATTGTGACACCATCAAGATGATGTCTTGTCTTTTAAGTCTCGGTCACTCCTCTGGTACAACTTGTCGCCTTTCAAGTAAGAGGGAGTTGCTGCTTAATAAATAACATTCGACAACTGCAGCTCCCGAGAGCTTTAGACACAAACTCTACGTGACTGCCGCTGAATTGAAGATAATCACCTTTACATTGTCGAAAAATCACCAAAATATTTCTAGCAGGTGCTTTACCAGAGGCCGTACACATTTCAGAATGAATCAGCTATTTTAGAAGAACAGAGAAGGTGTTAATCATTATCAGTTGAAGATTAACTCCACCTTCAACCTGCCTCTGTCCATACAAGGCATATAAATTCTTTCAACCTGAGCCCGAAGGCGATCAGCTTAAACCACAACAATCCACTGTTCATCGACAGAATGGATGTTTAATGGATCTGTTGCTCCGCTTTGCTTCAGGAGCCGGAGGCTGGTCCCCCATGGTGACCGACCAGGAGCCCTGGCTCCAGGTGGACCTCAAGGAGCAGCTGGAGGTGACGGCTGTGGCTACGCAGGGACGTTACGACAGCTGGGACTGGGTCAGCAGTTACCTGCTGCTCTACAGTGACACTGGCCGGGCGTGGAAACAGTACAGACACGAGGATGGAGTGGGGGTGAGTCTATATAAATGTTTCACTTGATCAGCATTCTGTATAACATTGGCGTCATCATTGATTTGCTGCTGTGCTACAACTAAATCCAAATATTATCAATATCATTTTTTATTTAATTTCTGAAAGACAATTTTGAATGTGTGGAAATATTCAGATGTATAATAAACTAACTCAGAGGATGTTTATGGTCAAAGGAAGAGGTCACTATTTTCAAGAATATTTTTCTTAGATTGATTGTCCAGAGTTAGAAGGGAAAGACTTGTAGAGTATGGAGCTACAGCAAGGAACCAATTAGCCTAGCTTTGCATCACCGCTTAGCATAAAACAATCAGTGTGGCTTACAATTCCTCAAATAGCTACATTTTGATAAACTTTTATATGGCTCACAGTAAAAAATAGGAAACACTGACATATAATTAAACATCCAATATAAACACAAGTTTAAATATTAAAGTAGATATATAAACATCAGAAAAATGCAAATATTTAATATAAACACAAGCGAAATATAGAAATAGTAATACAATTTAATCAATACACCAAAATACCATAACTCATCCACACAACATATAAACCTATTTGTTTTTTTTATCTTGTTCATATATTTGTGCTTTACATATTATTTGTGGGAGTGTGCTGACTCTCATAGGTTGTTAAATCATTTTCTGCATTTGAATTTTTTAAGTGAAATTTTAAAATGTAAATTAATAAGGCAGAGGCTATATGAACTGAACTAATTTTTTATTTATTTATCACTTTTTCTGTATTTTGTTAATCTGTGCAAATAAATGTATAATAACAAATTATAACAAAACCGGAAATGTCAAAATATCAACTTATGGTTGGTAAAGGAAAGTTTTGCTCACTGTTTCGCCTGCTGAGTAAGAGAAATTACCTCATCTAATCAATCTCCTTCAAATTATTGGCATGAAAGCAAATACGCATATTTCCAAAAATGTTGTACTGTTAATAAAAACAAAAAACAGCAAGGTCAATGAATAGTTTATGTGGGCTGTGATTGTTGCAAGATTTTTATGTTTGGACACAGATCATAAAGACTGACAGTAAGAATTAGGTTCTGTCGCATCGTTTTCATGTGCTACACTTTGTGGAATTTACTGACTGCATTACAGTTCACTTGATAACATATGCCCTCACTTTTTCAAACATATTTCAAAATGTGGGAAATATCTGGTGTCAACGCTGTAATGATATTGCTTTTTTTATCGTTCGTGTAATGTTGTGTCAGTGAGAGGAGTTACTCACAGTCCGAAAATAAACAGCCTAATGTCCGCACATATGAATCTACCTTTATTTTCTTTGGCCCAGTAACGTCAAAGGCTGCTAACAGGACATTCAATTGTTTTCCAGCGTGTTTGCTACCCGACAGTCGAATTAGCCGTAAGGGTCGTTGCCCACTGGCGAGTCACTGCTGTACAGTGCACTCGTTTTTAGAGTGCTGAGAAGAAAGGGTGCAAATACATGGGGTAATCATTATGTCTAGTGCTGTGTGGGGATTTTTGAATTATTTATGTTCCTGCGTATTTAAAAATGCATTATCTGAAGTAGACCAAAATGTAGGAATTAGATGGAATCAAACATCATGAGGTTTAATAACAACCTTTTAAAAGTCACCCTCCACAAGCCCTGTAATTTATATAAAATAAAAAAAATGAATTTATAGTAATACAGACTTAAATGTTTGAGTCCCTCTGTAAAGACCCTTCAATTCAATGACACCAAATCACACACACACTCATAGATATCGGTTCTCTAAATGAAGATGTATTAATTATTCTGCCAGAAAACTGTGAAAATAAAATAAAATACTGGTTATGTTGAAGAAAATAAAAAAATTCCTGGATCTAACCCCTGATTCGGATTTGAAGCAAAATCCAATAACTTCTTCCCTCCTTCCACCAAATTCCATAAAGTTCTTTCCAGTGTTTTTGTTGTAGTCCTGTTTACAAATCAACAAACAAAAAGACATAACAAAAATAGCGTTCCTCGGAAAATGTTTTTTCTTTGCTGCTACTGGTAATTAGCAAATCATCTAATGCTAGTACGATAACACATTAATCGAAAGCAATATTCCTTTTTCCTTTGGGAGGTTTCAAATATAAAAACAAATCACATTTAAAATCCTCAATTATGAACATTTGGGGGCCCATGATGGTAGCCCGGGATTAAATGTACCATCTGGAAAAACTGTTGCAGATAATTTTGTCACTTTAGATTTTTAGCCAAAAGTAAATGTCTTTATTAAAACAAAATAGCAGAACTAACATTTTGTACAGTCTTCCAAAAATAACATAAAGTATGTAAATGGTGAGAGACAGGACTGTGTGTGTTATCCAGTGACTGATTAATATTTTTGAGATATGGTGCTAGACAGTTCACAGATTGTTTCACACACTGTCAGTCCTCATATCATTACTGCATCTCTGCAAAAAGGAAACAGAGCTATATTCAGTGAGGAGATGAGACATTTTGTGTCAATACCACCAACATGACCTGCAGCTATCGCCCTTCGTAACTGACTCAGAGAAACGAGAGAAAGGCACTTATTTCTTTATTTTCAAATATTAAGTGCTGCAGTGCTGCAACACACTAAATCTAAACAGCAAGATCCCCGTAAACTTGACATATTTACAAAATGTGTATTAAAAGCACATCCACAAAGAAAATGAAAACCCCACACCTCCCTGTGGTGTGGTGTTCTGTGCGGTACATGTGAACTTGCAATTTCAGATCCTGCAGATTTCTAATGAAACTCAGACCCAAGCTGACTAACTACAGCTTTTACCAAGACCTTTGGCTGAAACTAACCCTCATCCGTCTGGCATTTTAACAAGTGAAGCTCAAAGGTAACGGCTCACTGTCAGACACTGAACTGAAGGGGACTAATGAGAGTGCAGCATCTGCTGATATGACTGTGAGCTCTGAGCTACTCTGTGCGAACACTGAGCCAAATTAGCTCCATCGAAAAATTAGCTCCATAAAATACTGGGCTGTGGTTCAAGAGTTCTACTCGCAGACCTCAGCTGCAGCAATACAAGATGGTATGCAACAAACATATATAAAACACATAAATGTGTTATATTAGACAGCATGTTTTAATATGACATACGGAGCATGATGCCAAAGCAGGGGTGAGGAACATCTGGCCTCTGGGATGCATATGGCCCAACACTTTGATCTGCTCCGGGAGACAGGTCATAATCCCCCCCCCCCCCCCCAAAAAAAACAAAATCCATGACAGCAATCAATTTTTTTCTGCGATAAAGATTACATTGAGATGCAGTAGAGCGCTGTACCTCAGTCCTCTCATGAAACCATATTACAATTCAGTAGATCCAGATTTTTATTTGGATCTACACCAAGTTGTACAGACTAAAACATCAAGGTCCATCATTATTCTCTGAGAAATACTGCATTCATGGATCAGCCCCTTGATCTGGATCTGCACCAACATTTAACAGCCTCCTCCCTGACCTGTATCACATCTTTCCACCAAGTCTCAGGGTAATCCATCAAGTTACTGCGTAATCTTGCCTACAGAAAAAACAAACAAACAACCGGACAGGGGTGAAAACATAACCTCTGCAACACTTAAGACAACAAAAGTTTAGCAGGTTAGATGAGATATGAACAAATATATTTTTATTGAGATAAAAGACAGGGCAGTTTTCCTATAGTTTGCTTGCAGGGATTCTGATGCAGATGTTCAGCAGGTGAGCAAGTTGATTGCTAAGAACCTGAAACCTTATTGAGGGCAATGACTTGTTGCTTTTGTGGAGCTGTTAAAACACCTAATATTAAAACTGGCATTCATGCAAGCACTGTGCATGTTCTACTCTGTATGAACAACAATCTGCTACGACATCTGAATATACAAAGTTTTGTGGGAGGTTTCACGACATTAAAAGTACACAAAAAGAACTGAAAACATTTGTTGTTTGCTGTTACATGTCAAACCAGCTGCTGTGTCTGATGATCTACAACAAGAAATCATTGATCTGCAAAGAATCAAGCAACAACATCCCACTGCTTGAGTTCTCTAAAGTGTACGATAGATTTTTTGCATTGTAAGAGATTGTTGTCACAGTCTCGTTACACATAGAAAACCAGTCGACAGTAGTATCATCCATCATTACCATCAGACATCAGATGCCTCACCATAGAGAAGCAGCACCAGCGATTGCATTATAGAAGTTAGTGTGATATATGTGTTTAATAATTCATTATGGCCCTCAAAGGATGTTGTAAAAATGTAAATGGCCCTTGATAGGAAAAAGGTTCCCCCGCCCCTGAGCTAACTGTTTGTTTTTCACCCTTGGTGCATGACTAACATTCTGTTTAATAGTCCATCAAATTAGTTTTGAGCAAAGTTGAAACTTTGGCCAATTGTTGTAGGTAAAGCAAGGCTCTAGAGAAATAGTCAATCCTGCTCTCAAATGAAGCGTTGGAAGAAATTACCGACCCACTGACACCATCATCCTAATGCTCCAAACTGGATATACAAACAAGAATTAACACTGGATTAAATGAAACCCTTTGCGTGGGCTGTACAGGTAAACATACACACATACTACAGCTGTCACATGCCTTTTTCACCATGGGCTTTTGGGTTCGGCAAGCATTTGTACCAAACCAATGCAGCCACTGTAAATGCCAAACTTTTTCTACATGCAGAACTTAATTAGAAACTCGATAACTAGCTAACAATTTATCCCTGGCCAAAACAATAACGAATAGGATCAAGTAGAAAGGACGGCAGCCAAATGGCTCAACCGGAACCCAAGCATCTTTTCAGAATTTTTTCGAAAAAACCAAGCCCAATATTGTCAGGTTCCAACAAACAAGTACCATAGATGTTTATATAGCAGCTGATAAGCAGCCATTCTCTGTTGGGATCACTTTGGTTTTAAAGACATGTTGAAAGTAATTTAACTTCAGTAAATGTACTTGATTAGTAGGTTGCAGCCAGTTGGCAGCAGTATTACATACATTGAGAATGACAGCCTGTGTTTGTTAAGTAAACTAGATTTGAATTCAAAAAATTTAGCAGTTTATTGCTTTGTATTTCCTGTTCACGATGTGTACGTATCCCAAACCACATTTAAATGAACACGCTTCAACTAGCTTCACCTCAGTTACAGTGTGGACGTCACCATCCGTCTATGGAAGTGTTCTGAGCAAAGCCTTGTTAGAGAAATATGTGCGACAACAGAATTGCACCCCTTCACAAGCTGATAATAACATAATTAGTGAAAACCAGGGGAGAAATTCTGTGAAAATTACTTATGTCTGCGGGAGCTTTGATGAGATGAAATGTGTGCTTTTAGCACGTTACGTTCTGTTAAACACAAAGAGTGACTGACATGAAAGACTTGCGCTTGAATGCCTTTCCTTATGTGAAAAAATAAGCTAAGTACCTGATGATACCTTTAAAGCAAACTCTAAAATAAATAGGCAGAGCTGCCGTTAATGTTATCCTCTGTATAATATATTCACTCTTCTTCATGGTAAATTAGCAGGATGATCTTTGCAAAAACTCATAGGTGCGAAGAGGGATGTATTCGAGCAGTGGAGATCCTTTAACATAATTATTTTTGGATAGACTTATTTTGAAGTCTCTTCAGAATGTGGCTGTGAATTAATGTGGAAAACAAAACCCCCCCATTAATGGAGGAGTTTCAACATTCATTTTCTTTCTTGTTAGCTGTTCAGGTAGATGGATCTTACAAGGATTTATATGTGTGTGCATGATTGGCCTTGCATGCAGAAAGTGCTTAGAATGTTGTTCAGCCTGGTCTAAAATCATTATTCATGAATAATACGTTAAAATGTTTTTAGCCATGTTAGGTTGCTCTACAGAGGCAATGCCAGTCTATTTGGTTTTCACTTTGGTCTAGAGTTAACTATCTCAAAAAATGTTTGGATTGCAATTACAAATTTTTTTAAACTGACCTTCAGGGTCCCCAGAGAATGAACCCCAGTGATGTTAGTGAACCCCTAACGTCTCATTTAATGTTACCTCTAATTCTTTACCAATGCTTTTGTGCAGCTGAG
Organism: Limanda limanda; assembly: GCF_963576545.1. Lineage (NCBI taxonomy): Eukaryota > Metazoa > Chordata > Actinopteri > Pleuronectiformes > Pleuronectidae > Limanda > Limanda limanda. Next base: position 6,377,032 of record NC_083651.1, read on the forward strand.
AATGAGGCTTTTAGAATATGCTCTAAGTACCTTAAGGCCTCTGCTTTGAGGAATATGAGGATTAGCATAGCTAGGGGGTGTTGATTCATTTAAAGTCACATATTCAATTGGTTTCAGTCACAAAGAAAATATCATTACATTTACCTTATTGGCTGACGCTTTTATCCAAAGCAACTTACAATTAGTACATTCAGCCATCAGGGTACAAACCAAGAACAACAAGAATCAAGTACAATTTGCACAGAAAAAAAGCCAAACTACAAAGTGCTACATGTAAGTGCCATATAAGTACAACAGTATATCTTTTTTATTTATCCAAAGTGTAGTCGGAAGTCAATATCAAATTGCAGATCACCTATTTTAACATTTATTTCTTCGTCTTTGATCAGTTTATTGGCCGGTGGCAAACAACGTGAATATTTAACCTAAACGGGCACTCAGAGACCACATACTTCCACCAAGGCCCAACAACCTTATTAAATCATAAGGCTACCACTGCTAATTAGCTAATAAGCTGACGTAAACACATTGACACATTCATAAACAAGGTGATTATTACAACCATTACACATTACCATGTTAATATTATCATTGTGGTTTAATGTGCAGAGAACGGACGTCATATCAGGCTTCAGAGAGACTTTTCTATAGAGAGTGAAGAAGTTTCAGCGACCTGATTGGTCCTGGTCACAGCACTTCTGGCTTTTCATTCATGGTCAAAGGTGTAATGGTGTTTGTTTAAGTGCTGGGCCACACTAAGGACACACACAAACAGAAGTTACAGCTGGTTTCGAAGGAAACCGCTGTTCCTTCGGCGTCAATTTATACATTTAACTGAGAACATGAACAAATGTTAGACTGATTTTATGAATTCATAGGTTCATCCTGTTAGAGATTAATACTGTCAGACAACCATTCAGCTAACTAGTATTAGCCAAAGCTGTGAATGTAATAGTTTCCTTCCAAAACATCTATCCCCAAAGTTCAGTTTAACCGTCACTCCCGGCATACTGCATTGCGTTCTTTACTTTAAGAAATGTATCCATTACAGGTCGGCACACAGCGTTCTCGAACGGCCCTCCACTTTTTATAACAACTCACTTCCAATCTCTTCTGTTCTGCAGTAACTGGTTATTCCTTTCCTCAAGTGAAGTAACATTATATTAACGTATCTAGTTTCTGAGCAACTTGCAAACTCGTCACTAAAAATGTCTTCCTCTATGGATGTCTGGCTACGCTGCTTCGCACAATTCACGATGGTTCTGCTCGGTATGTCTTCAGTTCTGACCATTTTTCTTTCAGAAGACATGCACATGTTAACATAGTGCACCAGCCATATACAGATCTGAGCCTCAAGGACAAGTTGCAGGGAAGGCATAAGCTCATTTAATAATCAAGGCTATACAAACTCGTATTTCCAGCAGACATTACGGATGGAGCAGAAGTCATCCTAGATTCTTTCACAGCCTTTTTAATGCTTCTTTGCAAATTCATCACAAATAAAGAAATTCAGAAGTGAATGATGAATCAAAGGATATTTTGCTGCCTTTTCATCTCTTGCAATTATTAGCTAGATAGGACAAATTGTTCATAAACGGGCAGCAACCGCCAACTTTAAAGGTGGAATGTTTTCATGCATGCAACCCAATCAGTGGGATGATGTTGTGAATCAATCAATACCCCTTAAATGTCAATGTGACCATTTGACCATTGCATTTGTTGACTATCTTGAATGAGATCTGCTTACTGATCAGATTGGATCTTCAAGCAGTAAAATACGTTTGAATTTCAACCGTATAATGCAAACTGGGGATATTCTATTTCCTCACACGGGGGAATCATTGTTCCGGTGCATTCCGAAAGCGATGCATCTCTGCTCGTGGCAAGGTCATGTGCTTGTTGCCATCTATGTGTTGTCTGAGGCTGTTTAACTGGACAGTGGCCTCAAGGAAAATGCTGCATTGCCTTCATTGCCTGCAGCATGATTTATCCCCCAGTGAATTGATTAAAATAAACTTATGTGCCTGAGCTGTATGCAACATAAAGGAAAACTGACACAGGGGAGCTCATCACTGGAGAGGAAGAGCAAAGAGTCTTAATGAACAGGGAGGGACACTGTTCCACAGTGACAGAAACATAAATAGAAATAATGAAGTCACTGTGGGGTTAGGATTGTTTATGCGGATAAGAAGTCCTCTGGCCCCCTGGAAAACCCTCTGCACCCTCAGGCCTTAATCCAGAGTCTCAGCCAAGTCCCCAGCCGGAAACACACAGGATGCTCCGTTGTAAGTTTTTCCAAAGAGGAAAAAGCACAAACGTCATGTAGCTCAGGACAGTCTCAGTGGAGTTCTTGTACAGTGATGTTGCTGTTGAATACTAATGACTCATGCTGACTTGTGTGAGTGTTGTTGCTTAATGACTTTGTTAGAATGAGTGCTCTGCAGTCTCAGAGATCATTTGGTTCATTAGTTTTTTACAGAAGTTCAACCGGGAGTTCAAGTGTAAATAATGAGTTTAATGGCAAGAATAGTTTCTCAGCTGTTTTTCAAACTTGCAGCACATACACCAGCCATACAGAGTGTCCTATTCAAAGAAAACAAAAGCCTTGTACTTAAAATTCCGAAGGCCTTGAAAACATTATTATTTTCTTATTAGTTCTATTGGCAATGTTTCAAGAAATCGTTATTCTCCTGGTATTCTTCTGTAATCACTGTTGTACAAAGCAGAGTCCTGCATGGATCCATTTTTGCAAACTATGCACCAGTCAGCACCCAAAAGCTCAACACTGGACCCAAACTGTTACCCATAATTATCTCCAAGTCCAATCCGGACCTGCCCAAACCTGAGACTATATGAGCCGTCGCCGTGAATAAACACACATGCTGCATATACAGTCATGTACTTCAAGTCTGTACACAAGAAATTACACAATTTTGTGCACAAGAATTCACAGAATTCTATACACAATTATGTACAAAGGAATTATAAGAATTAATAATTTTTGGCTAGTACCCAATCAGGTGCAGGACAAGGCTGATTTCGAAAAAAGTGATGTAAAATAATAGAAAATGGTTTAGCAACATTTCAATGCAGAGTTATCAACACGTGGAAACTTAATTGCCTATATTGCCTACACAAGTCACATCGCACCACACCAACGGAGTCCTGATGAAGAGGATCATCCAAGCTTTTTACCGTTTTTGATTCATAAATAATTCCTAAAGGGTATTTGTCCCCTGACCTTTAATTTTAGTCATGAATATTTCATTTAATTATGTTGTAAAGAAATACTTGAGCTTAGAAGCTTCAATCTCAGCTGCCTTAAATTACAGCTTTTGAATGCACAGCAATCAAATAGTGTGTCTGACACAAAGCCTGAAAATAACAAGGTGTTGGCTGCAGCCCACAGCCACATGTTTTCATCGACCTCATTCTCAATAAAACACTAATAACTACAGTATTTCAAATTATTCTGGCCAAAGGGTGTTTAGAATACCTCAGTGCTGGGAATATTTATGCTTTATTTGTGGGAAGCAGGTACGTTTCTCTTTCTTTATTCGCTGTAATTGCAGCTTGTAGTGCCACAGTAATACGTTTTCCTCAACCACATGTGTAGGTCCCAGTGCCATTTGTTAATCCCTCCTGTGAATTTCCTTTGCATGTATAAATTAGCTCTTGCTCGTTTTAAGACCCTAGCCACCAGGCCTCGCTCGGTAAATGGCTCAAAATGGAAAAGTGGTGGCATAAATCAAAATAACAGCCTTAACAGTCGCACTGTTACCTTGATTATCAACCAAGAAGCAGCATCCCGGTGTATGTAATGATGCCTCTGCTTTGCAGCGCTCCACACGCATCGTGTGGTCATTTGTGCTGCCAGTCATTGTGTTTCCGTTGTTGTGGAGAGCTGAAATATTGGGCTTCTCTGACTCTGCTGAAGTATTCAGTAAAGCCTGCAGCTCTACTGTCAATGATGTATCTTCTTTTTTCTTTATAGTACGAGTACCTATTGATCTGATATGTCACCTGCCTAGAATCCGTTATGAGGAGGATGGTAATCAGTCATTCAGCAGAGGTTGCTTGTCTCTGTTTCTGTGTCCATCTGTCATCCGCTCTCTGTTTCTCTATTCATGTCCCCTGGTGTTATTCCGTGAAGACTGAAAGTAGAGGAGGGGTGGAAGAGAAGAAAGAAGAATGACATCTCGCAAGCACTTTTTGCTTTTAGCTCTGCAGGGAGAAAACACAATACGAGAGCTCTTATTTTGCCCCCTGGCTTCCTCAGTGGTCATTTTTCCTCGGTCTCACATTGACCTGTTTGAGCAGAGAGTCTCATATTTCTACACCACATGATGATTCTTATCACTTTACATTATATAGTATGTTCAAGGATAGGAGGAAGATGCTGCCCTTGTCAGCACTTTATTGTTTCCTGTGCTATTCGAGGATTTTGTTTTTATACTGCTTGATTTCAGCCTTTTGCTGGTGAAAATCTTGATATTCATTGGCTGTCGATCAGTCTTATGTTGTCATTACACTCTCTCTTTCTCCATCTCTCTGCAGAGGTTTGTCGGGAATGTGAATTCAGAGGCTGTTGTCCAGAACAAGCTGTCCCATCCTGTGAGAACGCGTTTCCTGCGTTTCGTCCCTCTCGACTGGAACCCCAGCGGTTGGATGGGCCTCAGAGTGGAGGTGTACGGCTGCTCCTACAGTGAGTAGCAGACACCCTGCTATTAACACCACAACAAGAATGCACTCAGTCAATACATCAGACCTCTGTAATTACACCACCTAGAAGGATTTGTTCATTTACACTGTACCTCCAGCTCTGCAGCTGCTCTCCTGATCGAGAGCGATGAGAACCATTTCCTAGCCACCTGCTTTTAACATGCTGTTTAGTGTTGCAGACCAGCAGTGAAAATGATTAATCAAAAGACAGACAGCATGAGCACCTCACATGCACTGTGATCTCCTCAGACTCAACACTCCCAAAATAAAACTGTAAATTAAATGCATCTCGACAGCAGCTCCAGACAAATGTGGAAACATCTGGTGACGCTCTTGTTAAGGGTTTTGGTTGTGATCCAAATGCTTAGGCAATTCAATTCAGCCTTCGTTTTTCGAGGTAGACATAATTTTAAATGCACTAAACAAACACTTTGCCCATTTTTTTTTACTCTGTCAGTTTTCAGTTTTTCTTACAATACTGTACCTGTGACAGTTCTGTATGAGGTTTAGATTGCAGATAACCTCTTATTTTAAACCTTTAACAAACAAACCCAGCAGTGTGTGCAGCTAAATGTTGCTGAAAAATACAGCTTGATGTGGAGGAACTACAGAAACACAGAAAAATGCAGGCTCAGTTTTAATATTTGCACAAGCTTAATTAATTAGTCTATAAGGAGTTCCTACTACAGTTTATGCTCGAAGTCTGTTAATTGACATGTGCAATTTTGAAATATATTTTCATGAATGATGTTTTTTTTGGCCCTTCTGTGTATATACAGTATATATAGTTTTCTAAAATAAATTATTATTTCAACCTGGAAGTCTCACACATTGTCGCAAGGTGTTAAGCCATAGTGCTAAGTACTGTCCCATAGTCACACCAGCGGCTAAAACAAGCTTCTACTATTTAATCTGCTGCAGATTGTTACATATAAAAAACAGATACAAGTGAATTGTATAGCTACTATGAAATCCGATGGATGTATCATAGTAGTGTTTAGTTGTTTGTATAAATAAACCCTAACTTAACCTAAAATGTTGTGAAAAGGAACCATCTTTGATCTAAGTTGTCACTGACAAAAACAGATACTGACTGTTTTATAAATGTATAAGGTGATGAAGCCAAGGTTTTGCGTAAGCGTCATATGAAACAAGAAACTAGAAGTTGTTATGGTCTATTTATTGAGGCGTCACACATGTATTATGACCATATTTAGTAATACGCTTAGTAGGATAAGTAAATACATGGAAATAGATGGAAATTCATTTTAAAAGGTGAGATTTTAAGGGGTTTAAATCAGGATATCTTGCTTTTAGACCCTATGTGGGCCTCATCATGGAGTCATTGCTCTGCCATGGCAGAAAAAGGTGACCCACATAACGGACACAAAAAAAAGACAAAGGAGTGACTGTGAGTAAGAGTCTCCTTATGAAGTCGAGTGGTAACATCTTCAGCTGGTGTCAGCGGACGCATGTTGAAACATGTAACACGCATCAAAGCTGCCTCACAGACACAAGTAAAGAAGACAGGAAGTGTCAAACCTGGGAGGAAATGTGGAAATTGCTTTTCTGGATGATCAGCCTGTGATGACGCATGTCGACACCACTGGTGTGTGGGTTTCCTAAGAGAACAATGCTGCTCCGCAAGTGCAAAACTCAGCAAAACACAGTTATCACATCTATTTCACTAACTTCTCTAAAGAAAATATTATGTTATATAAACATTTAATTTTGTTAGAACAGGCTTGACTGAAAACTAAACCTAAAATACAAATAGTCCATAAGTTATGATGTTTTTCATTTTTTTTTCAGAAATGGCAAAGGCCAGGCAATTTGTTTTTCATTTTTGCCTAGCCGTGGTGTTCTAATGACTTAACCACTTAAAAACGTACACCACTTTCCAAGCCTAAACCAACAGCTCACAAATATCATTTGGAGTTAAATCAAAAACTTCCACATGGAAGCTAGCATGTTAGGTAAAACAATAATTAGCCGATTCTTATTTTTTTCCCCTGTAGTTTTTACCTGTAAATGAAAAATGCAAGTTTTTACGAACAGGTTTGGTATTCCACAAAATCGAATGAGGTAACAGCATAATCAATACATCAATTTTATTCAGGATAGATAGAGAATATCATATAATTAGCTATTCTCTCTTAATTTGAATCAGATATTTAAATAATTATACTAGCATTAAGGTTAAGGTATTTCAGTATACACATAAACAGTACATTGAAATAACTATATCTGACTACAGAAGCAGAGCCCCGTTTTCATTATGCTCCTCATGTGTCTTGCCTTAAATGCTTGGCTAACCAGCAGTAAATAAAGTTGTAATTCTGTTTAAACTCTGACATTAAAATGTTTATGAGTATCGTGATTTTTGTAATAAGTGTCCCAAATAATAAATGTAAGAAATGTCTAAATCTGTGCTCGTCATTATGATGAGAAACTAAAACAGGCCCGAGCTCTGTGTGCAGAGCGAAATGAAAAAGGGATTCACGCACACAGTGAAATTAATAACCTGAACCGTCCTCAATACAAATGCATGTAATGGGGAATCACTTATACGCCTCTCCCACGTGTTATGAAGCGGCACTAACTAGATGAGCCGGTCAGTTCGCTGTGAAACACCCTCAGAATATCCCACAGAGAGAGTTTTATGACGACCAACCTCCACACACTGAAGGGTATTAATGTTGGATAAGCAGGTATAAAACTAATGTGGCCTCATATACTCCTCCTTTTGTTGTGGGTATTTTTGGATTCACTCGTCTGCCTGTGTCGACTGAAAATCCGAATTATAATAAAACCAATGATCGACTCCAGCTACTGGAAATACTTATCTGCCAAAATAGACAGAGAGAGACAGAGACACAGGTAGGTACAATTTATATGCAACTCATTCTGCTGCATTAAAGACTATTTAGTACTCAATACGTGTCTCTACTGACGCTAGAGGTGACACTGAAAATGCTCTATACTATTACCTGATCTCTCCCTGGACTATATGCCAGAGAGCGATCGTAGATTTTATAGGTAGAGCAAAAACTGTTTGTGTGCAGAAAAGTCCTCATCACTGTGTAAAATACTCCATATTCATTTATATTGCTGCAACAGCCCGGCTGTCACTACCACTGCAGAGGGACGACGCCGAGCCGGACCACATTCGAACAGTGATTAACAGAATAGCACGAGTCGTGACAGACTGTGTGGGAACTGATAAACCCGTGCGGTCTGTGCAGTTAGCTCCTACAGACACTTTTTATGGCAGTAATTTCTCGACTTGTCAAAATGGCAGGCAAAGCACAGGTATATCGATTGCTGCACTTTATTAGGTGTGAAGGTAAGACAAGTCAGTGAGTGAGAGTGCACACAGCCCTGGAACTGGCCAACCTACTGTAAGTGGAATGGAGCCAACGTTAACGCTACCAAGGACAGCGGCCTTTTGAAGCGCCTAGGACAGAATGCAGACGGTCACTGTGTGTTACTTAAATACATTTATAGCAAAACCAGTGTTGGTGCCGAGCAGATTATCCTGGTGCTTTTGAGTGAATTTCTCAGATTGTTGCATTAAGGAACAGCAAGCTAGCAGGTGGCATTAAGCTGTAAATTAAATGGCTGAAGAAGCAATTCACATTTGATTCACAGTTGATTTGTGTGTGTTTGTGTGTGTGTGTGTGTGTGTGTGTGTGTGTGTGTGTGTGTGTGTGTCCGCAACATGATATCATCACAATATAGAAAAAAGTTACAATTCGTGCTATTTAAGCTATGCATCGCTCCAGGTTGTTTTTGTATTTGCTTGCTGTTCCTTCTATAGTGTTTGCTGCCACAGCCACCTTATTACACTTTGTTTTTCCACTTCTTGTGTTCCAAACTCCCTCTTTTCTTTGGCACCATCTAAATGTAACATGTTGCACATTTAGGACGCCTGCTCGGTTCACTTTGGCAGTGATTTTAAAAAGTTTCACTTCATCTCAGTGGGATCTTCAGAACCAAGTAGCACATTTTTCGTATTGTTAGTTTTAACAGAATAAAACACTAATCTAAAGGTCACTCTCATCGTTCCTTCAGAGTCTTATGTGGCAGACTTTGATGGCAGAAGCTCGCTGCTGTATCGGTTTAACCAGAAGTCCATGTCAACGGTGAAGGACGTGATCTCTCTGCGATTCAAGAGCCACCAGGCCGAGGGCGTGTTGCTGCACGGAGAGGGGCAGAGAGGAGATTACATCACCCTGGAGCTTCACCGAGGAAGACTGGACCTCTACCTCAACTTAGGTGAACGATGCGTCACAAACCTTTCCCCGCAAATGTTTTGCTTACAGAGGAATTTTGTCTTAAATGTCAATGTTCTCATGGTGACTTTGGAATCGCTGCAATATTGAGAGGCCTTTACAATATGCACATTTTAGATGCTCTTTTCATGGTTGAGTGATGGTTGTCATTGGTATATCTGGCCCTATTTTCACCTGTTTTCTTCAGAACATAATGAAGAGCAAAGGAAAAATCATGAAATTTGAAACATCCTCCCCCCCAAAAAAAGCCTTTTTCATACACAGAGGTAGATTTAAGGTGCTATACAGGAACATTTAAACGGAGGCGAAATTAAAATAAATCAATTTGAAATCAAAGAGAACAGTTACAAATTGAAAAGTTAAAAATGATGGTAAAGCAAATGAAAAGGATGAATCTGTTAAAAAAAGATTCAACAATACTATTATTTTAACAGACACTGAGAAAATTGCCACATTTAAAACCTTAAACCAGAAGATGTTTCACATTTTGTTTTGATAAATGACTTAAACATTAAATTAGTTCGTCCTTACTTGATAAAAATGATTCAGCCGGTAATTCATTGTCCAAATTAGACCGGCATTCAGTGGTGCACAAGGGATGATAGGTTCCCTTATGAAAGAACATTTAAATCTGCCAGACCCGGATCTTTATTTGGATCTGCACCAAATTGCACACCATCACAGATATCAGTCTAAGATCCAAGCTTTATATTCGGCGCTTTCAGTCAAAATGTTAAAAACAGCTTATCCTCTAATTTAAAGAAAGTGATGTCCTGGATCTGCCCCTTTGTCTATATCCACACCAAAATATAATGGGTTCTCTCTTGGCCCTTTTCCCTTCCACCACATATAGGGGAAATCTGTGATATAGTTTTTTGCAAAATCCTTTTGACAAACAAACCTACCAACCAACAAACACTCACAGACACGGGTGAAAATGTAACCCCCTTGGAAGAGGTAATAATTATTCTAGCTGTATACCTACCTTCATCCCGTATTTGTGTTGGCAGCCTAGTGTACGTCATCTGATAGAACAGAAAGGGCATAATTCTGTGCACAGATGCGTTTGTTTGCCTTCGTTCCACGTCTGAACTCCGCCTGTCTCCACTGTGGGAAAATGTAAAGCTGCTCACTGTGTTGAGCTCTTCCCTTTGTGTTCCTCCCCAGATGACAGCCGGCTGAGATTCAGCAGCGGCCGTGTGGCTGTCACTGTGGGCAGTCTGTTGGACGACCAGCACTGGCACTCTGTTCACATCGAGCGCTTCAACAAGCAGGTTAACCTCACAGTGGACTCCCACACACAGCACTTTGAAACCAAAGGAGAAGGACACTCGCTGGAGGTTGACTATGAGGTGAGTCCATGAGCTGAGGCAATTATGCAAATTGAAGGTAAGCTAGAGTGATTTTTACCACTCAATAAATGTTTTCAGTGGAGGCCAGACAACCATCATCAAGCTCTGAACAGAAATTATGAAAACTATAATAATAATGAATTTTTTTTTATAATGCACCTATGTCACTGGGAACTCAATCATAACTTTCTTCAAGGTACACACTTGATATAAGTGCTTAAACATACTGGTAAATGTTGAAGAAAGACTAAACCAGGGTTGATGTGATCTTGTCTTTGAGTCTTAAAGCATTAGATTGCTTTCTGCATCAACCTGTGAGTACAAAGAATTTCAATGATCTATCTGAGATTTAATAGGAGCCTGGATGACCTTCTCAGGCCGAGAGAGAAAAGACATGATCTTTGAGCTGCTCCTTAACCCATAAATACATGATTTTTATCGGTTGTGATTTGTTTTGCAAATGAAAGGTCACTGTCAAATATCACACCAATGTTTCCAGCTGCAGGTTTGATATTTGCCGAAAGGGCTCACGAATGTTTCTCTAAAATAAGGAATTAGTTCCGCTTTCTTTTCATTTAGCTGAAGAAGGTTTTGAGAAATGCAACACTTTTATGTGCAGAACAATAAGGGACCAACTGTGGAGCCTTGGAGAACACCACAAATCAGAGAGGAGGAGAGAAAGCTTTGACTTATAGGAGCAATAAGATGAAGAAGTGTACATGGAATTTCGACAGCAATTGTCTGTGTATAAAGAGTTTGATAGATTAAGTTGATGCTAAGACTTTACAGGCCTAGCAACAGTAATTTAAGGGGTATTTTGATATTCTTCAACATGAGTCCGTTGTTTATAAATGTGAGTGTATAATGAATGGTTCTTCCCGTCGCAGTATCCCTGTAAGATCGCGTTGTAGCCACGAGGATTACTGAACCAATTTCAAAAGTATCTTTAATTTACACTTCCACATTTATAAACACAAGACCCATGTTGAAAAGTACGATAATTGCCCTTCTAAAGGGTCGGGGGGTTAACAAGCATAAATTCCTAAATATATCACCTTTAAAGATGCAGTGTTGAAATACAGAAAACCTGCTACTCTTGGCCATGACTAAAAGTGTGAGGACAGCCCAAACCCAAGCAATGACAAAATAATGTCATACCAAAACCGTGGCCATTCTTATGCTGCGATAACAGCCTCCACTCTTCTGGGAAGGCTTTCAGAAATATTTTGGAACCTTGCTGAGGGGATTTGCTTCCATTCAGCCACAAGAGCATTAGTGAGGGTGGGCACTGATGATGGGCGATAAGGCCTGGCTCACAGCTGGTGCTCCAGTTCACCCCAGAGGCATTAGAAAGGGCTGGAGTCAAGGTTCTGTGCATGCCAGCCAAGTCCCTCCAGCAGAATCAAAAACAAAGAAGAAAATGTTTATGGATTGAACTTTCCGCACAAGGGAACTGCCACGCTATAAAAAAGAAAAGGTCTTTCCCAAACTGCTGCAGCATCCAGATTCCCCTTTGTTTGACAAAAGGACAAACATCAAACCATGAAAGAGTGCAAACCAGAGGCTCACATACTGTGTTCATGTTATCACTGTAGAGTGTACAGTGTTTGGATTCAGTGAGTGGGTGTTGTTTTCTCACTTGCTGAATCACTGGCTCAGCTGTTTATGCTGGTGTGAATAAGTGTGTGGGCTTCATGTATTTTGAGGCATGCGTCTACATCGCCTGGTGATGGTTCCACAGTAAAATACAGAACAGAATGGAAATGGCAATTATTTGTATAAACATAGCAGACATGAATGTGCATATTTGTACCTGTTCTTGTTGGATCGATTTCTGTATCCAGGGATAAGTGGTTTACCTCTTGTGTTTCCTTCTCACCGTACAGCTGAGTTTTGGGGGCATCCCGCTGCCTGGTAAACCCGGCACCTTTCTGAGGAAGAACTTCAACGGCTGCATGGAAAACCTTTACTACAACGGGATCAATATCATAGACCTGGCAAAGAGACGCAAGCCACAGATACACAGTGTGGTAAGTTTGATGGACTTTCAGAGGGTCTGCATGTATCAGAATGAGTCAGCTGCTTGAACATCTGTATTCAGTGCACATCCTCTATACTGCGAAATTCATTAGATCTTCCTTTTGAAGATGGATGTTGAAACGCTCAGGCTTAAGAGCCAGACGTCTGCTTGATTTTGCAGGCTGATACAGATAATACTATTTGGGTTTTTCAAAATCTGATAAGAATATAACCAAAATTCTTTTTTTTAAATAAATATCTTATCGAAACATACATTTGATTAATTAGAGATTAGATATTTATCAGCTTAAAAATAAATGTCCTGGTTATAACATATATTTAGCCTTTCTATATAGCATTTATTTTTCACTTTACTGTGACATATGTGCCGATACATCTGTGAGAACATAGATCTGTGGAAGCTCAGGATCAGGAGCCTCAGCTTCCTCTGTAAACAAGAGTCCGTCCAAATGTTTCCAGGACACATTTTTCCACTCTTGTGCCAGAACGTCTTTGTACCAGGGAAAATGTATTGATTTATATTTCAAGAGAAAGGGACAGTGACAGAAAGGGTGAGGAAGAGAAAGTTGGCAACAAAGTAATGTTTTTATGGGTGATAGATCAAAGGGAATTAGCATGCTAGTGTTTGCCAATTTGTGAACACAAAGTTCAGCTCAGGATGTAAATAAAGCTGGATAACACATCCACTGCCTGAACAGAAGTAAAGCCAAAATATTATGGGGCAGGTGCTGCTGTCTCGTGCTGGTGTTGTCATGTGGAGAAGGTGCACAGTAGTGGTCAGGTGTCGGAGCTGCAACATCAAGGTCCTGCAAAGTTTCATCTGTCAATCATGTCATTTCACTTTTAATGCATTAAGTACTGACAGTGTGATTAGATCTACCTAAAATAATTTAACGTGCACTTTTGACTTTTTTTATTTTGGTCAATGTTCCATCTGCTAATATGGAGGAAGTTGGGATTATAACCTACAATGCAGCCACCAGGGGGTTATCAAGAAGCTTTGGCTTTACTTTTGGGGACCTGTGACGTCATCCACCTTTATAAGCAGTCGATAGGAATTTTACCTTCACAAAAGCAAAAATGTTTGCCTGATGATGGCGCTACTCGAAAACTCAGGATCTTGGTGGGGAGGAGGACATGACTAACGTCAGGACATCACCAGAGTATTCAGGATACATCATCAGGGAACCATGAATATCTCGGTTGATCCATTTTTACAGTTACTATGTTATTTTCATTTAACAAACCAATCCCACATCACAGTAAAACAGTCTATGAGTAAAAGTTTTAAAGTTCTCTTTGTTGTTTTCTATTTGAGATTTGATGATACTTGATTATTCCGATTTAAAGTATTCCAGTCAGAAATCGGAAAGAAGGTATAACTTGAAAACAATCATTACGTCCACTGCAATCTTAACTACTCTTTCATTAAGTCCAAGTGTGTGAGTGGATCATTTAGAGACTCGACCTCCCACACAAATCAGACCCGTCGGCCAAAGAGCCACAAGCCACATCTCATCTGAGACACCCCCTCCATTTAATGTCTGATTGCTGTGTTAAAAAGCCTTTACTGACAACAGAGGCAGGGAGGTGGAGAGGGAGAGCGTCAAGATGGAAGCTGTAATGGAATTTCAATGGGACAATCTCCCTGAGGTTGATAGAGGAATCACATTGAGAGTCAAAGCTGTGATTGCTCTGTGCTGCCCTGCAGGCGTCGGGACTGATAGGACTCTGACCTCGACAGACATGACCACAACACAACCTCTGCATTGCACAGAATTAAACTGAAATGTTTTTTTTATGTTGGGCTGCCTCACGCTATCGGTTTGGAACGAACAAACTTCGACAGATCCATGGATTCTCAGCGGACCCAATCCATTTCTTAATTTCTGCTTATGTTTACATAGCCTCTGAATCAAATGGATTTCCGTAATACAGACGTAAAGTTTGTCTTAATTTCTAGGTGGAAACAACAAGATTTACGTGTTATTTATATTTATATGTAATATGCTATTCTTAATGAAATAGTTCCTAACTAGTGTCCCTTCTAAACTTGTCTGTTTGGTATTGGGTAGTTTGGTCCATGGAGATGCTGGTTGCATCTTTCTTTTCTAAAATGGTGAAAGTGAACGTGCCAATTTGTTAATGGTTTATCAATATCAGACGTATCACTATCAATCTTTGCGATATAATTATATTGTTATTAATTTGATTAAATACACAAACTAATTTTCTTCCCAAGACTTGGATTAGTACCACTCTCTTGTCTTTATGGAAAGTCTGAAGTTACAGGCAGCAGCGAGTTAACTTAATCTAAATATCAGGACTGAATTCAACCAGCTGGCCAGTGTTTAGAAAAAGCTTCAAAATCTGCCAAGCTCACAAAAGATCTGTATAAAATTTGAAAAAGTGAGAAAGTTTGTGATTGTTGGTGGTGCTGCAGACCCAACTAACCAGGGACAGAAAGTTCTAGCACAATGCACCATGTTGAGGAGACTTAACGCAGGAGATGTGATGTGTTGATTACTGAGCTTTGGAGTTGCAGGTAGAGTGAGTGTGGTATTGATCGTCTCAGTAAGAAACAAATAAGATTAATTAAATGTCAACCTTTTCCTTAATTTAATCACCTACAATGACATTTTTTACTGAAATCTGTGACATATTAAACACTATGACATTTTGCAGTTGCATTATTATCATGAATTAACGGCTTCGTTTTAGTAGTAGGCTTCTAATTGCTTCTGCTGATTACTTTATAATTTATGACAGATAATTCGGTATAACCGGTAAAAGATGTCACTTCATGATCCTGGCTGAGGTTAGGTTAAGGTTTTGCTCGTGGCCCTTTAACCATCTGGCCCCTTTTAGTGCATATGACATTTATTTTGAAACGCATCACAATGAATTTCAGATGAGACCAGCTTTCCCGAACATAGCTGAAGATACATGCAAATCTGTGTCCTTGGCTTTGTCATCCTCCAGGGCAACGTGACCTTCTCGTGCTCGCAGCCCCAGCTGGTGGCTTGCACCTTTCTGAGCTCCGGCAGCAGCTTCCTGTCGCTTCCATCAGCAGCATCTGCCACGGGAGGCTTCTCTGTTCGCTTCCAGTTCAGGACGTGGAACCCAGATGGGCTGCTGCTGTCTGTGCCACTGAACCCGGAGCCCCAGAGACTGGAGCTGCAGATCAGCAACACCCAACTGCGTCTGACCCTCCACAGCTCAGGACAACAAAAGTCAGAGGTCTCGACAGGTCAGTGCACAGCACACACACACATATGCTAAAACATGAGATGAAAAAGGATCATCCATGGCTCCATTAACACCAAACACACCAAATTCTAACAATAACTTTTCAATAGACTTTTGCGAATACATGCTTATACATGAAGTAATTAAGAGTCTTTTGATTTTTAAATGAGGCTGAAACCATGATACAAACATCCAAAATAAACAATACCTGTTATAAATCGTGAAATTTTAATTCTGTGCATATTACACATACAATATTTAATTTTTTTTTTCTTCATTTGACACATTGATTCTGCTCCAGTGATGAGTAGTTTAGCTCAATGTGGTGAACAACCCTGAGATTAAAGAAACCGTGAGCACATGTAAGTCAAGAGTGAGGAAAATCGAAGCAGATGTGAAACAATGTAGGACCTGAACTGTGCTGTGTGGTGAGTCACCCTTTTGTTTGACTCGTGCACATGTTGGTAACAGTCCAGGAAACACAAAGAGAAGGCCAATGTAGCCACCCACCATGGAGACCATTAACATTTTAATTGCACCATGAGATAATCCCTGGGATCTTGTCTGCAAATGTGTGTAAATCGCATACTCATCCTCTGCAAGTTTACCGCATAGACCTGGGGGGTAAATTCCCTGATAACACCAGGTTACCGTAGATTTACCTCTCTCTTGTTGAGGGTTAAGGACAGAGGATGTCACACCTTTTTAAAGCCCTATTGGACAAATTGTGATTTGTGAATATGAGCAATGCAAATAAAATTTGATTGATTGATAGAAGAGGTACAAGATCAATACATGTGAACTACGCTGGAAACATATCCAACACATTAAATAGAGCTCAAAGCGAGGAACACTTAATCTTAACTCTTTTTTAAGTGCATGTGTTGAAAGGAAACATACTGTGCTCACATTCAGGTTGACGTTCAGAAACTGTCCTGAACGAACCATCACTGCAGATCCTCTTTTCAGCCTCTGTCTCAAACACTTTGATTGAGCTCCAGATGAGGCTCAATCTGCTCTGATTGGTCAGCTGGACCATTCTCTGATTGTCAACATTTTCTAGCACGAGGGAAATGTCGGCCTCCGCTCTCGCTCAGCTTGGCTTTGTTACTGTTTTGTTGTGTTTTAAAGAGCAAAAGGGCATTGTGACGTTACGGGACATCGCGTTTTTTGTGAAAGTATCGGCCGGTCTAATAATGAGGTTTTTCAGGATCATCATGAGCTACGGGCTTTTCTGTGGTGGAGAGGAGCTCGCTTTACGACAGGCTTTTGACTTTTTCACTTTGCAGAACTTTTACATATGAAAAAACATATGTCTGCTAAAAAAAAAAAAAAAAAACTTGTGTGGAAGAAAGGAAACCGCGGAACCACGTCCTTAAAACTTGACCTCAGAGATGATAATACATGTGCATTATTTTAAATCTCACTTGACAGGAACTTGAGATGCATCTACTTGAGCATGTCGACCCCAAAGTGCGACAGGCTGCTTGTTTCTATGTGCTTCGCTTAACTGAGGCAGACACAGACAGACAGTGTCACTCATCCTATCCAGAATCTGGAAACAGAGCACGCTGAGTGGCGCCAGTAATTTCATCTGACTTACTTTTATCACCTTTGTCCTCAATAAAAAGTGTATTTCTTCACAGGGAGAAAATTCGATCCAATTCTGTGCATGGGATTGCTTAGCAGAGATAACTCCGATAACTATGATTGGCTGGTTAAGCCAGACTTTTAAGAAACGGTGAGCTGCAGGGAAATATAGATGGAGAAGACAACCACCGCAGCTCAGGGAAAATATTACTTTTTTATATAATTTACCCAAAACTGCATTAAATTATCTTCTCGGGGACCTATCGGTGTTAAGGCTGTAGCACACGAAAAATACGACCTGGAGTCTGCTTATTGTTTGCAATGATGTGTGAAGTGAAAGTTTCACCACAAATGAATTCAGCAGAGTGAAGATGTAATCTCACATTGCTTTTGATATGAATCGACGTCTTCGCTAATTTGGGGTGTTTATTCACTCTCTGATTTTCATTCTGATTCCTGGTTGTGCTTCCTCCTTGGGCGGATCGTTGGAGGTCACACTTGCCGCAGAAATTATTATCGAGCAAGCGTGCAGATAGCATCTCGGTTTCAAATTCAGGAGAGGCTAATGTAGCCACCCACCATGGAGACCATTAACATTTTAAACGCATCGAGAGATAATCCCTGGGATCTTGTCTGCAAATGTGTGTAAGACGCAGACTCGTCCTCTGTAAGTGCACCGCATCAAACACATGGGCGTGGGGGGTAAATTCCCTCGTTACACCAGGGTACTGAAATAATGCTGGTCTAGTGCGAAAAAGGCAGCATGATCCTGGGAGCCGCTGGAAATCTTCCCTATGATGGATGTGCTGATTCATAACAAACGGTGAGAGCTGAGCGGAGAGGGCCAGACTGACTGCTGCTCAATCTTTACTGCATGCTGTGCAGGGGTGGAGGTCATGTTAAGTTTAAAGAGATACCTGTTGATGCCTCTTCACTGTGCAACATCATTATAGGTTTTGTATCAGCTGCAAAAATCATTATCCTCATTAATAACCTAAAACTGCTGCAGCAAATGAATTCCAAGTTAAGTTGTGAATCTCAAACTATGGATTCTAATTGAGAGTAAAACAAGTTTATAGATTAAAGCATTTTCACATTTTCTCACCGCTTTCCTGTGAAGGTTTAAAAGTATCACACACAGCTCACAGCCAAGTCAAATTCAGCGCAGCAGAGGTCTTTGAGCAATCGTTAAACAGCCGTGGGGCTCATCCTGGGATCCTGTAAATCAGCACATTTTCTATATTTAACCTGCTGTTTCAATCCGGCTTTTCAGTTTTATAAGAAATGTCACTTAGTTGTTTAAAACTCGACAGGTGGACGGTAGAATCTCTTAAGGATCAACACAGTCACCAGTGTTTGATTAAGACTTCAAGAGCATTAGTGTGGAACAAATATTGATCTGTTTCTTTGTCTGTTCGGCCTCAACATCGTCTGCATCAACAGCCATAGGCTTCATTTTTTTTTCATCCTCAAACAAAGAGACACACACGACGGGAAACAGCAAGATGAGCTTTTGTTTCATTGAGCTCACGCTGCCTGGCTGTGCTGGAAGAGCTCGAGGTCGGCAGTCATGGCATGGAACCTTGAAATGTGTGTTTCCTGGAGGCATCAGTGGGGCTTAAAGTTGTCGTCTCACACATGAGAATAGGCAGAGCTTTTATTCTTCCTGACGGGGCAGCAACACTCATGCAGATCACCGCTATGATAGAGAACACTCGCGTCCTGGGCAGTGCTATGACACTCCCAGCTTGGCCAGCAGCAGGATAGCGAGCAGATCATGATATATATATGAGCTGAAAGGGGGGAAGAGGAAACTCCCACTGATGCTCGCCTGCAGTCCCTCGCGGCTACACTGTTTATTCCGTGAAGCAGTCAATGGA
Organism: Limanda limanda; assembly: GCF_963576545.1. Classification (NCBI taxonomy): domain Eukaryota; kingdom Metazoa; phylum Chordata; class Actinopteri; order Pleuronectiformes; family Pleuronectidae; genus Limanda; species Limanda limanda. The sequence continues at coordinate 6,396,160 of NC_083651.1, forward strand.
GTGGAGAAAAATGCCCAAGGCACTCGCAGTCTTGCGGGATAAAAGGTTCTGCTGTAAGCGACAGGCATCAGTGGACTGTGTGAAAATCTCAAACTTTTCCCAGGAGCTTGGACACGTCTCATTTTGGACTTACTCAAATCACTCCCAGGGTGCATTCTGCTCAGCTCCCGAGCCGCAGCACACGCAGCTCAATTTGGATGCAAATTCAGTCTGGGACCAGTCAGCGCGGGCAGCACGGAGGTGTGGCTCAGTCATTTCAAGTCGCAATAATGGTGTTGTTTTCCTGAGCGCTGCAGCTCGGTGAAGATGTCAGTGTCATTTTGAAAGAAATGTTTTATAGCTGACACTTGGTTGGATTATTACTCTTTTGGATGGATTTTCAGCTTGATTTTGGTTCCTTGGGGCCAAATAAATTTGATTTAGCATAGGATTTGGTGTTTGGTCATCAGGTTTGACATTTTAAAGAAATAGAATTCAAATTTTACTTTGATACCAATAAGATACACACTTTTATCTGATACTTTTCTTGATTCGACAGTTAGAATGACACAGAAACAATTTCGCTAGCTACGTTTATATTTTGGATTTGTTTTCCTTACTTACAGTAATCATATTGGTTTGACTACATCGCCAACAATGCTGTTAATATGTGTAATACGTGTTATTTATTCTGCCGATGCACTGACATACAAGCTTGAACACAGCATCTTAATCATCAGTCATGGCAACACTCAACCTCAGTCTTCTTCTGCCTTTATGTCGTATTTAGAGTTAAAGTAGATGAAAGAGTCTCTTAAGAACAATGTGAGTTGTGTGAAACATAATTTTCAGAAATCAAGCAGGATTTTTATGTAATTAGCAGCAAGGTGTCAATGGGTAGTCAATATTGCAAAGTGTTTTGGTAAAAAATGAAGTCCACTTTAAAAGGAATGTGTTATTTCGGTGCATTTAACATTATTAAGAAACGCACATAAAAGCAAAATAGCTTCAGACAGGAAAACAGTATCATTTTTTATTATATTATATATCATTATTATTACTGAGGGATTAACATACAAGCATCCTTGTAATGTTGCAGCAGGTCAATGAGGCACTAGTTAACTATTAAAACTATTTTATACACTGTTGTGACTTTTTGCAATCCATCATATGGTACTTGCTCATAGGTTTTCAAAGTCCAAATCAACAAAGAGGGGATGAATTACAGCCGCAGTAATCCCATGTGAAATGCGGAATTATAAAATACAGTCGGTGAGTACAGGGCTTAGTTTTACATCAGTGGAAACGATGCAAAGTCCACAGTAATTAGTTAACACCGACATGCTGACATTAGAGACATCTTACTCATTAACACGTCAACTAAATTTAGATGATAAAATATGCATCATGAATTTGTGACAGAGAAAGGGGGGGGGGGTTGTTTGACAAATTTTTGAAGAGGCTGCTGCTGACTGTGTGTGATGCAAAGAAAAAACTGTGCGAAGGCAAAGTGTTGATGAGAAATTGGGGGATTTGACTGCAGCGTTGGCAGGTACAAAAATATCAGTATCAAAACGTACGTATCTTAACTTAAACGTTAACACCGGGGAAATTAATCATCAAAAGTCTTGCGCTCCCATGGCCATTGCTGAATGGAAACCTGATATCAGGAAATACTTCCATAACACCTTTGACTGTGTCGCACATTTAGATGAAACGAGAACACGGTGGTGGAAATCATTCACAGCCTCCAGGCCCTCAACAAATAACTTTCTGTGTTGCCGCTGACTTCACTGTTTGAAAATGTGAAATGTCCCTCTGCAGGTCTCAGAGTCAGTGATGGACTGTGGCACTCAGTGAGTCTGGACACCAGGAACCTACAGATCTCTGTGACTGTGGATGGAGAGCCGTGCTCCAAGACTGAGCTGTGGGAACAAGTGGAGTCAAGAGGCAACTTGTACTTTGGAGGTTTGTGGATTCTCACACTTTAAACATACATTATTATGTTCCTCTTTAAAGGTGAGGTAAGAGATGGATATTTTAATTTAAGTTTAAAACAAGTAGACACCAACCCCAAGATGTCTGAGTTTCTCCTGCCAGCCCCTTGTAGTAAAAACTCTGGACAGTTTCCTAAAGAGCAGGATATTCTCCAGAGGTTTCATTACAAGTGAGTGGGCATGTTGACGACATTTGTTACATGCGACAGATACAGAACCGGTAAAAACAAAAACGATACACATATCTCAGGAGCAATGAACATAGAAGACACCAACGGAGACTTCAACTTGGAGAAACCAAGAGATCCAAGAGCTTTTGGTGATAGGAGCCGATGCTGGTGTGGAAGTGATGTAAATAAAAAGAAAGCGTTACGTCTTGCTGCTTCTAAACTCCGAAAAAGAGAGATGAGAGAGAGAGGCCAGGACCAGTTGTGTACCATCTTAGTACAACCATATCTAGTTGTCATAATGAAAACAATAAGAGTGATAATTCTGGATGTAAAGATGTTATTAATGATAGCAGCAACAATTCATATAATAATAGTTTTTGTTGTCTGAATCCTGCAGCTCTGGAGTCAGAGATACCTGCAAAAAGTGAGAGAGACTATAGGACGGGAAAAAAAAAACACAAAGTTAGTGAAAAGTAGTAATAAATAAATAAATGTGGAAGCAGAGAGACGTAAAGAAGAGGAAAAGTGCATGATGGGAGTTCTCCCAGCACTCTAGACCTATAGCAGCATAACTGTGACATAGCGGTAGTAGCAAAAAGGTATTTCCAGTTGCTAACAGTACTTGTTAATGTCTGAAACAGTAGTGGCCAGGGTGGATGAATGAAAACAGTATCTTGTTTTAATCAAAATTGTACCAGGAAAGAGGGTTGGCATATAATACTGTTTATGACTCCATAGAAATCTCTGACTGGATCAGAGGTGTATCTAACTTCCTCACTCCCCTTCTTGCTGATTGTGTGGAACTTATGCTGTTTGGGTCATCCTGCTTTCTCTGCTTCCCAAATACAGATCCATAATTGTGTATTGAAACCAGAATGTATAGATATATGAGAAATGTATTGGATTTAAAATGCTTAGCCCACCTTTTAACAGGGACACTGTAACATAACGTTTCCTCCCAGGTTTATGTTGCTTGTCCAGTAAAACAAAAGTTTGCATCATGTTTTATCTCCTTCCAGGTTGCCCTGCGGCCGACTGCCAGATCCCGACTCCGTCCTTCCAAGGCTGCATGCGGCTCATGTTCCTCAACGGCCAGCCAACGAATCTCAGTCATGTGCAGCAAGGTTTGCTGGGAAATTACCACGAGCTTCAGTTCGACACCTGCAACATGAGAGATAGGTGATGAAATCTCTTATTTACCCTTGTATTTAATTAGAGGACAGCTCTCACAGAGATCTTGGTGATATCCAACAGGCAAAATGTGTCAGACATAAAAATTGGGAGCAACATTATCCAAGTTGGCAGCAGAGTTATTCATGCCCGCTTGGTTAATTTGTGGATGGCACTATGTTGTCTACAGAGAAGCCTGAGAGTCACTGACATCTTGTCCCATGGAGACAAACATGCTGACAGGATCATCCAATTAAATTGCAACAGAATCTCGGTAACACCTTCTCTGGCAGAGGGCTATGCTAACAAGCTGCTTTCTACCGTCCTGTGTGGCGTGCTATCCCTCATTACCCTGCACAGCTGTGGGCCCTGTGAACGGGAGCGGCAGACCCACAAGCTCGCTGGATGTCTGCCTGTGGCTCGGAACATTTAAAGCGACGAGACAAACATGCAAACTGCCATTTTTATCCTTGTATTTGCCCCGAGGAGACTTGCTCCTCTGTCAGATTTCAAACTACCTTTTTCAAGGCCAGATTGTTCGCTGTCGGAGGATATGCAAACACAACAGCGCTGCCAGTCTGTCGTGTGTCACTAGGCGAGGGGATGCACTGCGGGAAATGACAGAAAGATTGAATGAGACAAGTTTTTTTTTCCCCGAGCGGAGATGCACACACCTTTTGTGTCTTCATGTATTGATGAATGAGTATGAATGTAACGTGGTAATTGGGCTGAAATAGAGCTCTTAATGAACTTTTTCAGATTTTTTAAAAGCACATTTTTAACCCTTTGATAATATAAAGAAAACTCTTTAAAGCCTCACTGATCGTTTTTTTTAGAAGGTCTTCACATCAACATGACAGACACAACAGTTTAAACAAAACACGAATAAATGATCATTCTGACATGACAAACATGTTCACAAACGTTTGGACATCAAGCAGATGCAGAACAACATAAGGATTTATTCTGAGCCGTGTCGAGATCCTAACTTTGATTATCTATCGTTCAAGATGAGGAATATGTACTGTGGGTTTATCAGAATGATTTTTCGGTTGCCTGCTGCTGTAACCAAGGCCGACGATGACAGTGATGCTTCAAGGCCAAATGCAGCATCAATGAACAAGTGACTGATGGGCTCAAAGGTTTTTTTTTCATCTTTCTGGAAAAGTAATACTAAGTATGATTGAGAGTTATCTGAAATAATTTCTGATCTACTGTTGGTTATTAACCATCCAGACTCAGATTCATTGTCAGTTTTCAAAATTAAGGAATTTTTTTTGGTGTGACGTGGAGAAGAAACATTCAGGGAAAAATAGGGGGAAAGATCAAGCAAATTAAGAGGCAAGCACTGAATGACAATAAATTTATGCTGTAATAAAATACAAAATATAATAATTAAACTTAAACAGTATAACAATTTGTAAGATATATAAATATGTGCAATATATTGTAGATTATTCAGATCATCTGGGATGAGTCCCCTGTCTCTTCCCAACCTTATTATTTATTTATGTATCTTCCCAATTATCTATTTCTTTTTTATATCGTCTTCAGTTTCCTTGAATTTGTGAAGCCTTTTATATATCAGGTAAAGCTCTCTGAATTGCCTGCAACAATTTCAAAATATGCAATCATATTAAAGTATTGCACCAATTATTTGATGACATATTTTCTCTAAATCTGAAAAACCTAAATTTGTAAAATTGTCTTTTCATGAAAAAATTTTAAGTCCACATGAAACAACAGAGCAACGGTATCTGCCTTATGAAGCATATGTCACACAAAGAGGGTCTATAACGTGTCTCTGTGTTTTTATCTGATGTGATAGTAAACATGATGCTTTGTTTACTGCCTTGAGGTGACTGTTGCATATTAATGACCCGAGCGTATGAGAAAATTTACTTATCTGTGTTAATTTCCTTTTGTCTGTGTAATTAAATCGAGTGACTTAATTTGCGGTGAGCTTGCAGCTGGGTGTGCCGGCTACTGTAATTTCATGACCTGTAAGGGCACTCGTGAACACTAGAACAGAAAATAGCTGGATGGTAATTAAACCAGTGGGTGCAACCTTATCTGTGTTGCGGCTGGCCCACTCCACTGCAGTTAATAGGTGAGAGATGAAAGTGTATGAAATTATAGATGCACGCTTGAAAGGCTGGCAATTATGTGAAACTGGAGGAGGCTCGAGGAAGGGACTATTAATCAGAAAAGTGCGGTTTAAAAATTTCTGTGAAGCGCTCATTGTGGTGAAATCCCATTAACAGGCATTCTAGTCTGAAGGTGACAGTAATGCATTTATTTTTAGACAAACACCTCGATGTGTCAGCTTTTTCAGAAACTCAGACAAGGGCACTGTGTGAGAAGCCATGATTTTCGCAGTTATTTGTTATTTGATTTTTAATGTTGCTTCACGGAACATGAATACACAGCAAATTATTCTTTCTGGGCAAGTTCAAAAGCTTGTGTTCATAACAGGAGACAAAAGAATAAAGCAGAGCGGTGAATAGGGGTCTTGCTTACCTGATAAATAAAAGATCAGCTTCGTAAACACTAACAAAAGAAGTATTTTCTACTGATGCCAAATACAAACGCTTGGAGATTTATTTTCTTTAGCTGTCAAGAAATTACTGTCATTTCTGCTGCGACTAAGAGTGTGATTTATTTAATGAATCCATGTGCTGGAAAATTGGCTAAATTGAAGACAAAGGTCTATTAAGAATTGGAGCTGAAACAATTAACAACTTGTCAATCGAAAGGAACAGGAACTGTTACTTAGGCAAAACAGACATTTATTTATCTTACATGTTTTGCTTTCTGTTCTCTGAATCCATTCTATTTTTATTGAGATTTTTAAATTCCTTTCCTCACCCCAACCAAGGAGGTCACCCAACTCCATTTGTTTGTTTGTTGTTGCCAAAAACTACTTGAATGATTTCCACAAAACTCTGGTCAGGGAAGCAGCCATTAAATTGTGGCTCCAGTTCATGGGGCTTTCTTTAACATTGTGAAACAAGATGTTTTTCAACATTTTCAACATTTTCCCATGGATAATTCATGGAGCTTGTTTTGAGGACTGATTTCTTAAAGTGTGGGTGAGTTGCTGCTGCTTGTGATTTACACAGGGCCGTAGCAGATGAAGGATTTTTCTAAATCAGGGGCCATAAAGGGGCCCCAATTTTCCCAGAGGGACAATTTAAATATCCTACATCCCTGCACAATTCCTGATTGAGTAAATCATTTAACGTTGTCTGTTTGCTCTATAGCTTTGAAAAAAAGCCAAAAGTTAGTAAGTGAATAGTTTATTTATTTATTCACTAATTTATATATATTTTTTAAAGACTACTTACAGGAGTCTTGGCCCCCATGGCCCTGCTCCTGAATCAGCCCCTGCCCGAGTGCCATTGCTGTTTTGTTGCATTTCACTCTATTGCTATTTATATAAAGTCTGATTAGATTTGATATCTGATTAATGAAGAGACTGACGACTAGAGTAACCAAAAATAATAGAACCAACTATTTTTTTTATGTTTTTGCAGGTGCCTCCCGAACCTGTGTGAACACGGAGGCCGCTGCTCTCAGATGTGGAGCTCCTTCGTCTGCGAATGCTCGGGAACGGGATACTCGGGAGCGACCTGTCACAACTGTGAGCAGTTCGTCTCAAGTTCATTTCACCACCTTGTCTCAAACTTGCCATTACAGCCTCTGTACCTCCCCATTTATTCGAGGTCTACTGAGCTGTGTCATTTGATTCTGCACACACATCTTTTTCTGTCTCGCTCGCAGCGTCTGTGCCCTGAGAGGCGAAAGCAAAAAAACTTGTCCCGCTTCAACATGACATGACCTTACAATCATCACTGCTATTCCCTCTCTCAAATTTTTTTTTTGCGATATTCTTAAATAGCTTTACATACTGCTTGAGTTCAGTCTGACTCCACATGTAGGAGTTTTTCCTCTCGGGCTGCATTTTTTGACAATCCTGAACAACGCCTTAATATCAGCTGTGGAGACTGTTGCTGGAAACTTTGTGTGAAATCCCCTTGCCCCAGAATACTGATTAGTTGTTTGTGTGCAGGCAAATGCAGTGTGTTTTTTTTTTTTTTTGCACGTCAGGGGGAACATGACAGAAATGAGCATCTGCTGAATTAAAAATAGGTCCTTTTTTTTTCACCTCAGCTGTCATCAGCTTCCCTCAGAAACACATTTCCATGTGCGGCTCAGACGTGTATCTCTGAAACTTGAGTGTTGGGAGCCAATCACCAGTTAACTGAGTGTTAGAGACACAGTTTGGACATAGCTGGGATGCTGTGTAGTTTCTGCTGATCCAAACACCACAGATAAAAGCCATATGGGGGAAAAAAATAATTGGATTATTAACATGTCGGGCTAATCCACGACCTTCATTTTACACTGATTTTCGTTCTTGGTCTACAAGTTATATTTAAAAGACGCAATAGCAAATTAACTAATCTATAGTATTTCCAAGTCATGCTGGAGAAAAATTTAGTATTAACATTAATGGCTTCTCTTTGTTTATTTTTGCAGAGTAAATGTTGATAAAAACTCCGTAAACACATTAGTGCTCATCCTGAAAACATTTTCAAACAACTTCATGACCTTTGTGTGTTGAATGTCAAACATATTTATTGAAAATAGGAACAGTAAGGCACAAAGAACATATATAGGATTATTATGTTACGATAAAATACTCTCAGCTTATGTTTAGTTACTTATTTACTTATTTATCTCCATATTTTCTACATGTCATCTCATACATATTCTATTGAAAATTACGGATTCATGGCGCTATCACCAGTAAAACAGTAACTACCAGAGGCAGGCTATAAATAAGACAGTTTGGTGATCAGAAACTTAAATGCGGAGGATTGCATGTTGCATGCATTTTTTAGTAAATGCATTCTGATCAGGCCTTTCAGTAATTAATATATCACTACAGTAACCATATAGATCAAAAACTGCTGAAAGTGACTTTAGATGGAACAACAACATACGTCAACAACCCCCATATGTAAAGCAAAAATATGTAAATATGTGTGCAGTGTGCAGGAGAAAGCTGTCAGAGCGTGGGCTGTTACTTGGAGCAATAACTGATTTCTGTCCCCATTCTGCTTTCAGCCATCTACGAGTCGTCCTGTGAGGCGTACAAGCTGATTGGCAGCTCCTCGGGCTTCTACTCCATTGATCCAGATGGGAGTGGTCCCCTGGGGCCCACCCAGGTATACTGCAACATGACAGGTGAGATCACTGTGGCCCCCATGTTGTCACCTTTATTATTTTTTTTTGTTTCAATGAGACGTGGCAGAAAGTCCACTCACTTAAAGATCACTTTGCATTGATCCACACCACATTAACTTAATGTCTACCATCCAGTAACCAATCATTACAGTCCATCTGTGCAGCTCCTGAGAGTTTATCTGTGCGGTTTTCACACAGCACCAATCCTGTATCTGAACCCGTCACTTAGTCTTTTATTAACTTATTTTCTTTAAGGAGACGTAGACCGCAATTATTCAGGTTGATCATTTTAAATTGTGTTATTACTTGGAAATGTTTACATGCTCTAATGTTCAGAAAACATCACTTTCCTCAAACTCATTGCTGCAGCTCATCGTGTCAGCCTCTGTCTCAAACACTTGAGATCAGCTGCTTTCTCTTTGATGTCCAGCTCCTGTTTAGCTCAGTCTGCTCTGATTGGCCCAGCTGCCCCACTCTGTTGTGATTGGTCAACAGCTTGCATTACATGCAGGAAATCGCTCTTCCTATCTTTATTTTGGGGCGTGTCGGACTAGCTGTTTGGCATGTGTTATGGAAAAGTACGACATCATTTCACTCGGGAGGTACTGTCGAGGCGTTTCAGGAGCATCAGTGCACTTTGCAGGAGTTTTAGTTTATATAGAACACCTTAAATGACACATGAGGAAATAAACAGAGCCCCATTGGAATACTCCAAGTACCCGTTGCTTAAAGGTTCAGGTTGTAGAATTTATCGACATCTAGTGGTTAAGTTGCATGTTGCAGGTTAATCTTCCTCAGCTCACCCTTCCCTTTCAAACATGAGAGAGAACCTGTGGGAGCCTTCAGTTGTCATACAAACTCAAAAGGTGTTTAGTTTGTCGAGTTTAAGCTACTGTAAAAAACATGGCGGCCTCCGTAGAGAGGAACCGCTCCCAAATAACGGCCCATTCTAGGGTAAAGAAATCTTGTATTCATACAATTTAGATGAAACACATCACCATGATTATTAAATATTCGATTTCAGCCGATAGATGCCTTTCCCCAAAATCGTACACACTGGACCTTTAAGTTAACCCACAAGAAGTTTCCTGCGCCGTCTTCTGAAATCAGCCTTGTAAAAGCTGCTCAGATTAAGAAAGTGTCGCAGCAAGATAACGTTTTAAAAAGCTTAGTCTAAATGATCACCAGTGGCCTCTAGAGGCTACAATTTCCATCAGAGCATGTGGTCATTAAAGTCAAAAGGGCTAATCCCCCTGGAAACATTAATCTGCTCAGTTACTTTCATGGCGGTGTGCCAGTGAGTTATGATATTTTGCATGCAACGGCTGACATTTTGAACTAATAACGGCGCCATAAAGAAGTGACCAGCCTGGAAATTATTAGTCCTCAGGAAAGAATGATGCTGTGCAGTGAGTTTATCAGAAATCCGCCTGTTGCATTTGGGTTCTCTTTTGTTTAAGTGGTGATTTTGACCTAAATGTTCTGCCACAGTCAAGGGTCACATTAGTATTCATTCAGCAGTGAAGAAGGAATATTTACATCAAAGGTTTGTCCATTGATTTTTGAAATACAGTACAATTTCCTGATGTTAATGTGTCGCTCAAGGAGAAATCATTGACCTCTCCCTAAAGGAAGAGAAAAAAAGAGGCGGATCCGTCAATAAAATAATTAGGTACTGTGCTCCGTGCAGCACAAACATCCGAAACAAACTTCATGGCAACTTGTTGAGTTTTGAGCACCTATTGAGTTCCCTGTTTGACTTTGAATGATCTGCAGGGGGGGGATTCTAAATCGTTGGGCGTCAGAGTGAGCTTGGGAAAAGCCTCCTCTCTGTATGCCTTAGTTAGTTTACTTAGTTGAGCTCAAATTTCCTCCACCAAGGAGGTTTTGTTTTTTGCACCTGTTCATCGGTATGATTGTTTGTTTGGATTACTTACAAACAACCGGACAGATTTTCACAAAACTTGGTGGAAGGACAAGTACTGGTCCGAGAAATATACATTTAAATTTGAGCACAGACTCACAGCAAGAGGATTCGCGGCCAACGTCTTTCTGTGTGGAGTGTGAATATTCTACCCGTGTTTCCTCTGGCTTCCTCCCACCGTCCAAAGAAATGTAGATTGGTTTTGGTTGGCGATTTGTCCTGGATGTACCCCATGACCCTTCAAAGGATAAGCAGATAAGATAATGGATGGGAATGTTGGAGTTTATATGCCCAACATTCCCATCCATTATCTTTTCTATTCTAGTGTTCAATTGTGTTTATTTGTTGGTTTGTGTGGCTGTAAACAGGATTCTCAATAACTAAACTATCGGTCAGGGTGGGATATGACCAACTGAAAACTTACAACTTTGGATCAGACCCACATAAAGGATCCACTTTCTTTAACATTGTGAGATAGAGCGTTAACCTTGGCAGAGGTATGCGCTCCCCAAGCACCCTTCTAGTGTTATCTAATTCCATAGACACTCAACAACTGAGCTAAGACATCGTAATCTTGCTGTTTGATATAACTTCAGACTTTACTAAATGGTAAAATTAAGTCTGTCCTGGGGCATTTTTTAGTTTCTGACTCTGGAAGAGTAGGAAAAACTGTAATTACTGCCTCTCTTTATACCAAACCAAAGACATTAAAGCTACTCTCAGTGATTTGCTTCTGATAACTAATGTAAAACTGCTTAAAAAAATATTCATATTTTTTTTCTTGCCTCAGTTTACAGAGCCTCCCTTGAAACAGTTTGGAGCCTCCCTGGGGAGTCCCGCCTCCCTCTTTGAAAGCCTCTGAACTGCAGTAAACAATTAGTGTAAATTATAAAACTGCGTCTTAAACCAGTCTAGTGTAACTAGCGTAGAAGCATGGCCTCCATCCGCCCCTATGGTATCCTGTGAAGCCACCGTGCTCTTCATCGGCTGAACTGTGGCACCAAAGATGTGACGTTTGACGGACAGGGAGAGACACGCAACACGATTCCCAGTCCTTGTGACCTAAAGGCACAAAACACAGAGTATAAATTTCTGACACTGTGGAGACAGTACTCATCAGTTACCTGTCACAACTTTCCCAGATGCTTTGTCCTTTTCAAGGTTAATGTGCTGCTCATGTCATTACGGAGGAGAGCCATCTTTTTGCTTTGTGGTTCTAGCATTTCTGTCTCACCCTCAGCAGCAGTGATGCCTCAGCTTGACCTCAATTAAAGAATCTATTAGAGATGTAAATAACTGTAAGCCTCACAACCTAATGTGAATAATCAATCAAAAAGCGGAGAGGGATTTCCTCTAAGGCAGAGTAAACACAAAAACCACATAATGAATATTGAGTGAGGATGGAAATAAGATGGAGTCTTCATCTGATTTTATCGTACACACTGTTTGAAAGTAAATTATGCACAGAAAATGAGCCGGAAAGAGAAAGAAATTCAAATTAGAGTGGCTCATGGTTTGTTTTGGGGACGCTGAAGGTTTTCATTTCACAGACTGGGCGTAGAGAAGGGAGTAAATCCAATGAATGGAAACTGCTCAAGTGCTTTTGTTTGTTTTTTTCCAGTGATGCAGATCTGCAGAGATCTGTGAAATGTCACCAGCAACACAGATGGTTCAGCCAAGAACACACAACGTCTCACTGAGTCGTTAATGAACTTGGCCAAAAGCGAAGCTGTGCAGTAAATATGACACAAATGGGTCAGAGCGACAGCAAAACAACATGATTCATCAAACCACTTAAAATATAATAATTTATTTTTGTAAAAATAAAACATCAGACATGGCCTTGGCATGTCAGTTTCCTGTTCTCATGACATATGGTGCTTTATTTTACCATGAACTGTGTTTAAATTCATTTTAAAATATTTAGTTTTGTGTTCTTCTTGAACATATCACTATTGTCCTGCTTCATCATAGACTGTATATGAAGATGGACAACGGTTCCCCATATGTGTTGCTGGCTAAACCCTCCACTTAATGTTAGCGGATGGGACATGGACCAAGATAAAAAGTCAATCTACATGTCAAAGAAATGATTGTCAAAGATGGCTGCTGTCATTTTAGGTAGTTCTCATCAAACGAGATGCATTTTCAAGTGTTCTTGTTTTTGATAATCTGTGTAATTAGTTATTTGATGCTGTGAAAATGGGGGAAGAGTCCAGACAGCTGAGAATCCAGACAGCTGAGACTGACTCACGTTTTAAAAGTGTATTATATATTTACTTCAGAACAAAGTCCTGCTCTTACTTTCTGAATAAAGGAGCTAGCTCAAAACACTCGCTACTTTCTGTCGCAACAACCCCAAAGCCCTAAGGAACCTGCTTAAAGCGGACAAACTAATATCAATGCCATGTATAAAACTTAGATACTCAAGTGCCTCCCTATGTCTCAAACTCAGACCAAAATAAAACTAGCTCAAACTACCCAGGTGGGACCTTTTTGCTTCAATGATCTCAAAGTAGGCTAAACAAGAGCGACTCTTGGGATTTTGAGGTATGTTCTCGTTAATTCAGAAAAACAGAGCACTTCTTTTTTCTGGTGAATTCATTATGCATATGTAGCATTCAGATCGCAGAAAATATATGAATGTGAAAGATGTGGGCAGATTTTCAAACTAATTGTCTTTGCAAGACACACCTTCTTCTGTATTTAGAGTAAAGGTGTGAATAGGGGGTTAGGGTAAACAGTAACACACCTATTTAATGGTGGAGAAGGTGTTGATACTGGCGGTTGCCAGATGGAAAATGTTAAAGTGTCGTACCAGAAGCTTAAAATTAGGATATTTTGAAGAACATTATCGTAGTAGGGATGGGGCGTTTAATACCTACGTTTCGAAGCTGTGTCGAGATTCCAAAGTGATTTAGGGGCAAGGCACAAGGCTCTTATTTTGAAAAACGAGACAGAAAGGACTTGTGTTAAGTTCACAAGGCACAACGTAACGGTCACGTGCATCATCACAAGGCATGAGTGGCTGATAAGACATCACGTGAGAAGAGATGTGTAAACAAAACGATCATGTTATCGTACATCATGCATTGTTGATTTCACAGAGAGCAACATTTTCGTACAGATAACGCTGAGTGGATAAGATCACCAACAGTCAAGTATGTAAAGAGGGGATTTACGAGCGGCTTTATGTTAACAGGTTGAATTTTGTCTTGCAGAAGAGAAGGTGTGGACGGTGGTGACCCACAACATTTCAGCTCCAGTCACAGTCCAGAGCTCCTCTCCTCAGAAACCTTACGTCACGACCTTCAACTACAGCGCGTCGGCCGAACAACTGCGCGCCATCGTGTCAGGGTCAGAGCAGTGCCAACAGGAAGTGGTTTACAACTGCAAGAAGTCCCGACTCTTTAATACTAAAGGTACATTGTGTTGTTGTATGTTCTTTTTTTAACTTATTCTCCTCTGTTTCAATTACTGTTCTTTTCATTTGCGTTTTTTTCATTCTGTTAAGCATTTTCTAACTTTGTTAAAGAAAGAACTTAACAAATGACCCGTATTTTTCCTCGAAACCTTCCTTAGGTCATAGCAGTCTTGAAGTAAACGAGATAAACATGGCAGTGGTGTGACAAAGTAATCTGCCAGGAGGAGTTTGAATGTTTGGTTGACTGCATATGAAGATTGAATAGGCATTATAGGTCATAAACTCTTCCTCCTCAATGTTAGTGAATGGGAACGAAAACGTCAGGGTGCACCTCAAGTAGGTTTTTTCAGAGATGGTTTGTTTTTTCTCTTTCAGTTTCATTTCCCCAGCAAATTTGGTTTTTATTGGTTATTTGATGCTGTGAAAACGGGGTGAAAAGTCCCGACTGACAGCTGAGCCTGACTTGTGATTGGTCAAGTGTGTGTGTTGGTGGGACTTCACTACCACAGCTCCACACACTCCATGATTACCGCTAAAGAAACTGTCTCCAAAAGACGCCCCCGGCTCAAGATGGCAGCGCTCGAGTCCAAGATATTTTGGCCTCATTTTTGAAGTGGAGACATGTCGTCCATCTTTATTCACAGCCTATGGTTTGGCCACCCAAGTGCCAGATGCTGTCAGTGTGAGATTGGGCAGAAGTTGAGCAATCAACCCTTTGATCAAGTCTTCTGCGTTGCCATCATTCATTATTCATTCAGATAAATGAGGAGACTGCATTTTATCAGGCTACACCCGCTCTGGAAATGGCCTTATTATGGAAGTTGTGTGGGTTTGCCGTTACTTTACTTTGCAGCGTCAGGGGAGTGTTTGTTGTGACAGTGTGAGTTGAAAATCAGGCTGTTTTCGCTCTGTTACGTTGGGAGCTGCTGCCCCATCAGTACCAACCCCCCCCCCCGTGCCTCACTTGCCTTTTTGTGTTTTTTTACAATAAGTGGTGAGGCGGTCTCCAATCTTTTTTGTGTGCATTCATCTTGAACTGCTCTTGCACCTATGCCGTCCCAAACATCCAAACATTTGCTCTTAAACCATGAAACATTCATGATGTCCCAGTTCCCGCCTCGTCCCTCGGTGCCACGCGTGTGCAAACAAACAAGTTCATTATCACACTAGACTTCAAAGAGAGACGGAAAACAAGCTATTTTGTGGCTGCATGACGACTTTCAGAAGGAGACTGATTTTTTTTTTTTTTTTTTTTTTAAATAGTTGCCTTTGTTGTCTGTGAACAAACAGAAAGAAACCGCAAATGTTTCCTTGCACATCACCGTGCTGCAGGTGCACAACACAATATCCCCTTTGACAACAAACCCCGAAAAAAAGCACGCTCAAATTAATTGTTGGACAAAATTGCACTTACCAAATGTACATTTACAGGAAAGCAGTAGGTGTTTACAGATGAAGACATGTGCAGAGAGAAGCTCAAGTGTACCTCCAGTCTATGGAGCTCAGCTGCTCAACGTGTCTCCACTCGTCTCACATGTCAATCTCTACTGTTCTCTTTAAAAAAAACAGATGTTCACTCACTTAATGTGCTTATGGTTATGGGTTCGACTCTCACCTGATTTGCATTTTTAAACCCACCCTGATAAATTTGCTCAGAATTGGGTGTGTGGCTTCTAACGCAGCAGCGATTTAATGAGTGCTCCTCTCGGTGTCCTAGTCTCCAGTCTTGTTATTTCAACAGTTTTATTTTTATCCAGCAGTACATGTTGTTTTTTTTTAGGTACTTGTTTCATGTGTCTACATGAAGCATACTGTTTCTGTATGAAGGCACGACGCAACTTGGCATTTGGAAAACCTTCATTAAAGTCTGCAACACGCTCATCGCTATCCGCCTGACCGGCTCCGGTCGGTCGTGGTTTATTGAAAATGACACCAGCGATACGATAGAGCCCATTTTTATGCTTATTTTTCACTGTTGTCAAAGATCTTTGCTGGAGATGAGGTGCAGTGGAAGAATGATGATGTTGGCCTACCAGCCACTCGCTGTTGAGATGTATCTTCTATTTACTGGGGGGGGGGGGAATCATTTTGCTCAAATGCCCGCTGCACACCGGATTATTTTCATATCGGAACTGATTTTACAATAGTGGGAGATGACAGATGTGAAGGACTCTTAATCTTTTAATCTTGCGAACGCTCACACTAGACGCAAAACCACACATTTGGAATTTAAACAGACGATTTCTGAGCAGTGATTCTAGAGACTCACAGAAACTCTTGGTATCAAACGTGACTTCAGAGTAAAAACAACAAGGAAGTGGACAACCAGCATCGTCCGCTGGTTGTGTAGTGTTTAGCAAAACAGAACACTATACTATATAAAAGTATTTTTCACCATGAAGGCAACCATGTTTCGGGTCTTAGCAGTAGTAGTGGGTTTGTGTTCACATGCAATGGTTGTTCTTTTCCTACAACACGAGTCAGTCAGATTTTAAATTGGCAAGGAAATCAGCTAGGCATCGATTCAGTTCAGTTAGATTAAATCTGGAAAACCCTCACACTACAGGATCATTTGACCAGATAATCTGTTCTGTTCAGTCTGAAATCGGCAACATCCCTGCGATTGTCAGGAGGCCTGAAAACAGTCCCAAAAATGTTCCAATAATCCTCTCGTGAGCAGTGGGCATTAGTCTTTGGCTGAGACTGATGCGCTTCCAATTTTTAATGCCAAGTATTTCTTGGAGTCTTAATTCTCTTATTGCCAATTACTCCGAACAAAAGCGTCAAAATAGATGTTATCTTACGTATCAGCTGAAAGAATTTTTATGTTTCATTACCATCCTTCATGCTCCTGTAATTCACAACTCCTTCGTTTTGTAGCCGCTCTCAGGACTTTGTTCGCAGCACTTGTAAAAAATAAACAAAGAGCAGGGAGAGGGATGCATTTGCTTTCTCGCCGTGTGTAACTCCTGTCAATATCCACCCAATTTAAGGGAGAGAGTGAGACTGACCTCTACTTCAGGAGCTATTGATTGTTGCCTTTTCTTATTTGTGTACCTGTTCGGTGTCTGGATGGCGATTTAAAAACAGGCAGCAGAACAGAGGGGATGTGGTTTGTCTGCAGTGATGGGATCGAGGGTAAAGACAATAAGGCGAGGGTTATTTCCAACCTTTGTAATGCCAACGACATCCCGCCTCCTCCGGGTTGTGCAGCCTGCGTTTCATCCTCCATCGTCATTATTGCCAACATTTATTTGATGAGGGCGTTAAGCAGTCGTTTGGACTATTGTGTGATCTGATGAGCTGAAGAGACGTTGCAATGTTCCCTACCTCGGCCCGATTCTGTGACTAAGACTAATAGGACATGTGTATCCATACATAAAAACGTTCCCTAATGCAGCTTTTAATGTATGGGTGGGAAGAAAAGCAGATTCGCATGTGACACTTAATTGTATATTCTGACATGTAGCTTAATGGGCTTTTCTCTGCCGCTGGGCTCATCTCTGATGCAGGGTCACGTTGTGTGACAGATGACTGAAGCCGGACCACTTAACCTCATAGTGGAGGTAATGAATTGTGCAGTTATGGCTTTGCTGTAGCCTCATTGACACTCACAGGAGTGTTATCATGAAATGCGAGCGGGGAATCAAAACAAACACATTTATGCAATGTAGAAAATTGCCTATTCGGTTAAAGTTCAACGTGCATTATTCATGAGGAGACGGGTCCATTTAAATGATTTATCAGAAATTAACAGCTTTGAAACCAAATCTCCTCTGTGAGTTATTATTTTCTTCTTCTGTTGTTCGCTCCTTTCTCTCCGTCTTCGACTTTTTTGATCCCTCGTTATGTTTAATTATATTTACTGTGAAATGTCATCCTTGGTTTAAGTTTGACAAATGATTTCTATATAAGCCGTTGACTTTTATTTTGTGTATATGTTTTTGGTCGTGAATATAAATTCGAGTCTGAACGATCCCCATGTCAATATTGATATAAGTCAGTGAAAATGTCAAATATTGATGAATCAGTCAGGTTCTTACATAAATAGCCATGTGTATTTTTTATATTACATATTGATGTATTGTTAGAAGCATAAACTTTCTGCTTTTGTCTTCCCTGCATCTTGCTTGATTAAGACTTGATCTGTTTACTTGTGACCCAAAACATTTTAATCATGCAAAGCGTTTTGCTTTGTTTTACTCTTTTTTTCTTTAACTCCACATTCACTGTTTTTATTTGCTTTTGTCACATGTAAGTCTTTTGCCACAGCTGCTGCTGGAAGAATAGGATTTTCTCAATGTCTTATCTAAAAAAAAATTGTTTGCTTCCATATATTTCTTCCTCTTGGATTTTAGGATAAAGCCAGTGAAGCAAAATAATGAAATCCTCCAAAAATAGACCATGACCTTGACCTACTTGAGCTAGAGCATTGGGACAGGCAGGCATCAGGCCGTGGCAGCGGCGCCTGACTGTTGGGACTGGTGTATTGTTACAGATGGAAGTCCGCTGTCCTGGTGGCTGGACCGCGAAGGAGAAAAGAGGAGTTACTGGGGAGGCTTCCTGCCCGGGGTCCAGCAGTGCTCCTGCAGCCTGGAGGAGAACTGCATCGACATGAACTTCTTTTGCAACTGTGATGCTGATACAGATGCATGGTACGTGACACAGACACTCCATATTTGACATTTCCAACCGAGAAAGAAGATTTGGTGTACCATATTTATATCAGAAGAGGTTTTCCTAACATTTTGTCCACCCTCCACTTATATCAGCTTATAAATAAGAGAAACAGCACAGTACAATTCAAGAGCACCATAAACTACAGCCTAACGATGATCATAAAGTTGAATCAGCACCTCTCTAAAACAGGCTCAACACAAACTGAAAATTATAACCTCCATGAAAGAGGATTTACTGTCAGACCGTTCTTTTAGACTGCTTTAGTGTAACTTATAACCTGAATGTATATCTAATTCACACTTATCTCAATATAAGGTCCTAATTGTGAATTAACACACTTGAATAAAGTAAAAAGACAACTAGGCCCTTAATGTCCAAAGCCCTTGAATCTCGTTGCCTTTTCTACGTGACATTTTTCTGCTGTATTCTTACATGGGCTCACTCTGACATGTTCTAGATATTTTACTAGGGGGCTGAAGGAAATGTTCTCCAAAATGTCTGGAAAATCTGACTCAGAAAATTTGTAAATAAATAAATAATAATGATAAAAGAAAATCAAGATACAAATGACTCCGGAAAATGTCTCAAAATGTCGAAAAAAAATGTATTTCTACAGAGTGACAGATAAAAACTAGTTTATGAGTTTTTAGTCATATCATTCATTACGCAATTGCTAAATAGCGACTAGCATAGAGTAAATATTCCTAAATGAGTCAAACCGCTCACAGATCCCCAGGAGCCGCTCAGACTCTGTGTAGTGTTTTTCTCCTGCACCTACCAGCCTCCACAGAGAGCTCACACCGTTTCCTTCTAAATTAAATAAATGTTTATTTATGTAATTTTCCTCATTCCAATGTTTAGAGCTCATTTTCTGTTTCTGGATGTGTGAGAACAGTTTCACAGACCAGTGTCTTATTAATTACAGCTCGCAGGTAATATTGCAATTACGATCAAGCTAATCATAATTTCTAAAGGGGCTGAATGGAGAAACAAAGGCTGCATTAGAGTTTCTGGTTTATTAGACGCCCTGGATGTCTTTGCATTCTGTGTGTTAATCCACTCCAAAGCTTCTCCGGATTCGGCTCAGTTTGCATATTTCCAGCGGCAGTTGTCTGCATTGTGATAGATTGCTCCCATTTTAATGTGTTTACTCTGCGTTCTGTGCTAATGCAGAGGAATGGATGCCTCTATCTGGACTCCCATAAAGGCATCCAGCCCTCCAGGGCTCTGCGCTGCTATTTATTTGTTCCTTTTTTTTTTGTCTGTCGCAGGGCTAATGACACGGGAATCCTCTCCTATAAAGACCACCTACCAGTCAGCCAGATAGTAATCGGAGACACCAACAGAACAGGCTCGAAAGCCATCTACCACATCGGCCCTCTGCGTTGTTATGGAGACAGTAGGTGATCACCTCAGTGTTGATGCTGCTGTGCTAGATTTGGTTGCAGATGAAGGCTTAGGGCCCATCACAGACAAACCACATTTTGATGATGTCTTTATGCTTCGTGCCTTTTTCCGGTTTATCTATGGGTAGAGAGTTAAAGCTCATCTGTTGTGTTCAGTCATCAGTGGGTCTGTCTATCTACGATGGAGGGGGTTGGGGGGATGGCAGAGCATGATGGCAGCACCGGAACATGAGAGATGGTCGATATTTATTGCTCCGTGTCCCACGGTGAGCCGCAGACACGGGGCGGGGAATTTTTAGTTGCTCATCTGCAGTCAAATGTAGTTCAAACCCCACGACTCTACTTTAAATTCAAGTGGAGATAACACAGTTTCCTAACAACTCCATGTATGTCAGGCTGAATAATGGATGAAAGACACAGTGTGAAATTATGGAGAAGACATCTACGTCATTTCCAGCAGCAATTTATGAAATATTTTTCTTCCGTCGGCCTTATGTGACTTTCTTTGCAAAATCTAAACTATTATATTATAGACTGGTGAATAAATGAAAAGAAAATTGTAGGTTATGTAAGTAATTGCGTAGCAAACAATTTTCCCTGAAGTGTAAGTGGTGTAGATAATGTGCATTTCATTTCTAGTAACGCTGCAGAACTAGAATCTGCGTCATTACCTTGAAATAATCCTTGGTTTCTTTAATAAGACATTTTCAGACACAGTAATTTTATATGAGAAACTGATTTACTTTAATGGGCTTTTTGATGTTATCATTTAACCCTGGTCTCACAACATATCCTGCAGCAATGAGTTCTACAAACAAAAGATATTGAATTTTTATTTTGTGTTTTATGTCCTCCAATAAAACGGCTCATTGAAAATGTGGCGTCTAGTAGAAATCATCGTATTAGAAACAAAGACTGTTTTGCCACAGAAGCAACTGAACTGGCTGCTGGATCAAATATTTAAACCCAAGAACCTGGGTTTGGTTTTATCTCTGGTAACAAAATAAACAGCTGTGTTGGCTGATTGCTCCCCTGTTTATCATAGCCTGTATATAACAATGCAAAAGTGAAGCCAAATCATCTGAAACCTGGTGGCTGACTGTAACATAGGTTATAAACCCAGCCTCCTCCATGTTTGCAGATGGAGCATGTTTCATGTTCATGTTTCTGATAAATTTGGTTTTAATTCGTTATTTGATGATATAAAAACAGGGTGAAACATCCTGATTGACAGCTGACACTGGCACGCAATTGGTTGAGCATGTGCATGGGCAGGACTGTGATATCGAGCCTCTAGCTGTGAGGCTCCATGCCTGAGCAGCTAAGGATCCAATAGGTGGATGCAACCTCTTCTAGGATTCTCACCTGTGACGTAGATAACCAGTTTCCTTTGTGGGATGGCTGAGCTGCAGCAGCTAACGATGTTTAAGGATAAGTTAGAAACCAAAATAGAAAAGCTGAGCCAAAATGGAAACTGTCTGGTCTATAGATGTGGTTCATAGATGTGTTTTGAAGGATGCAACCTGGGGGACAGGGCAGCAGTATCTTGGATATTTTGGCTTCAAAATTGGGGGCACATTGTCCTTCTTTATATATAGTCTATGGTTTTGATATGCTAATTTGGAACACATTTTCAATTAATATATATCTGACATCATAAAGAAATTTTTTAAATGTATTTTCAAGAAAATGTCACAATACATGTGGGAGTGTGCTACTGTGTTTGAAGTCTGCTGAGATTCTGAATCTGCTGACAGAGTCACAGCGTTTCCTCCAACCTTTCTTTAAATCACGTCAGGAGCTTCTTCCTGTATTTCTTTATCGTTTTTTTCCCTATTCAACTCCTGAATTCGTGTCAAGCTCTTTGACAGGACATGAGCTCGGAGCATCAGAGCCTGCAGCTCACCTGTCTGCGTGTCAGCAGCTGCTCGCAGGATTCTTCACAATAAAATGAGGCCTGGCATTAACGAACAAATCACTTTGACAAGCTGTGGCTGATTTACCTTATAAATCACGTTCATGTCTTAATGACCGACGTGCATGAATAACTCTGCCCTGCATCAGAAGCTACAGGAAAGCATTAAGTAGTAAATATTTCTTCTCCCACTAGTTTCAAAGAAGATACATCTTTGGATTTATTCCAGAACAATGTTTTTATATATACTGAGCCCGGCTGTTTATTCACGCCGTGAGGAAGAGTGGCCCCATATGTTTCACACTAACATTTCACACACATGTTTAACACATTTGCAGAAAACTCACACACGGCAGGCTTGCATGGATATAATGGGAGACAATAAGTGGAATTGAAATGTCAAGATCGTTTGAGATTGGAAAAATATTGGTGGAGACAAATTGGCAACACTCAGGCTCATAATGATTCAAACTATCATCTATTTTGATGCTTTGCTAACAATGGACGTCTTGCAGTTCCATGGGTAACAGCTGTGCTTCGGTGTGGAGACAGATGGACGGGTGGTCTAAGTGTGAGAACGTTTTACACCAGAGATCACAGCTTTCTACTAGACATCAACATGGGAAGAATTGGTGGCAGATCCGATTTCAGTACATCCCTTCTCTTTTGCATTTCATTATTATCACCGCCAAGAGGGATGGTGTGCGCCGCTGTCCATGAGTCTTGGTGGAAGAATGGAACACGGAGCAAGAAAGAATTCATTATACTTGGCCCCAGAGAAAGAAGCAGATCCAGGAATTGTTGTTTGGTGAATTGATGGGCTCTCTTTTCTTAGATGCTCACCAATTTCTCAGGGAAAAATGTGTGGATCTTGATGAAAAAACAAATCAGGCATATTAAGGAAACTGATATCTATGAGTGCGGTTTGATTGACTTTGTTATCATCTGCTCTGTTTTACTGTTAGCAGGATTACTCAAAAACCACTGAACCAATCTCCATGAAATGCTGGGGCAGGGTTTTGCATGACCCAAGTAAGAACCCAATAAATATTAGATCAGATCCACAGTGAGGATCATATCCAGGGATTGTTTTTCCACTTCCCTTAACATTGCAAGACAGGGTGTTAACCTTGATGGAGGTATGCACTTGCTAAGAGCCATTTTCGTGTTATCTGGTTCCAAGACTCTCAAAATAGAGATGGCGTTTTATTCTGAGTATGACTTGACTTAAGACTTAACTAAATGGAAAAATAAACTCCGTCCTGAGGTGTTATTTAGTTTTTGACTCTTGGAAAGTGGGGAAGCTGTTATTACTCCACTTATTTCACCAAACCACACACATTTAGGCTACTTTGAATGATTCGATCCTGGAATTTCTTAACTTCAACATTGTAAGATGATTTTTTTTGGATCATTTGGAAAAGGAGTTTTTAGGAGACTGACATCTATGAATGAGTGTAATTTGGTGTAAATTTACGGGGACCATTGGCGGAGACATGTGCTCCACTGAATGACGTTCTAATTGCAATTAGAGCGTCACTCACTAGATAATTTTCACAGAATGTTCCTACCTGCACTTTACTTTCAGATTTTGACTCCTTCTACAACTCCCCTCTTTATTTTCTGTCTCTCCGTCAGAGTCCATATGGAATGCAGCGTCTTTCTACCAGGAGTCGTCGTACCTCTACTTCCCCACCCTGCAGGCAGAGCTCTCCTCTGATATCTCCTTTTACTTCAAGACCAGCGCTCCTTCAGGAGTGTTTCTGGAGAACCTGGGCCTCAAAGACTTCATCAGAGTGGAGCTCAGCTGTGAGTCAGCGCTCAGACCTGCATAACAGAAGTGCTCAAAGTACACAGAGTACATGACAAGGGCACGCACGCACACTGGAAAAGAGTAACCATACATAACAACAGCCACAAAAGCTGTCAGTGATATTTCTTAGGAGTACTAGGAGTACTGTAGTTGACAGTTTAATTTCCCCATGAAGCCGGCTGTCAGGTCCGCCCGGCATGATGTAATCCTAATGACACAGTCAACAGCAATGTCATGCTGCCAAAGGAGACGTTAAAAGGTTCTCCTTGCTACACATTTAGTGGAGCTGAATTCCTTACTGATTACAGCAGATGACATAATAGAAATGTGCTGTGGATTTACTGTAACAAGGAAAATAAAAGGCTGCAGATATATTTGGATTTTTTCAAGGAAAAGATAAAAAGGTGCTCGTTTACATGAGAACCAATTAAGGAATGCACTGTAGTCTTTTAGGATTGTTTGTACTGGGACCAAACAGCATATTTAATAAGCACAGAGTACATTTGCACTGACAGCAGAGGTAGCTCCAGCAGCATCGCTTTAGTTTATTTATTGCAGTCGTTTAAAAGATGCCAAATTGTTGATTACAGTGCGTTTTGTTCACAAACCTTGGGGAGGAGTTCTCAGGATATTTGTAGCCATTATGTATTACTGCAGCATCAGAAGCATTGTGAAATATTGACAAGCTGTCAGCTGAGCCCCCTCATAAATCCATTCAGGTCATCAAGTTTTCCCAGCAGCATTGTATCACATTGCATCAGAAAGGGAGGACAGAGGAGACCATGAAAAAAAAACCAATATCACATTGGTGTGTGTGTTTTTGTGTGTGTGTGTGTGCAGCTCCCTCGGTGGTGACGTTCTCTTTTGATGTGGGAAATGGTCCGGCGGTCCTGTCGGTGAAGTCCCACCTGCCCCTGAATGACAGACAGTGGCACTACGTGAGGGCAGAGCGCAACGTGCGGGAGGCATCGCTGCAGGTCGACCAGCTCCCCCTCCGCTTCCTGGAGGCTCCGGCTGACGGGCACCTGCGCTTGAGGCTTAGCAGCCAGCTCTTCATAGGTAGGCTCGTCATCAAGCTCGATGTACTGTTCCTCCACACACACTAGGTGGGTCCAGGGGAGGAGGATGCTGTTCACTCACTCAAAATAACAAGAATGTATTTTTGGACGGCCTAATCTGCCTGAGTTGAATCAAAAATGTCACAGTTATGGTTAAGGGTGCTCTGCATAACCTTTCTATAGGAGGTGTTTGTGTGTCTTCAGGAGCCACGGGAGAAACGGTGCTCTCTCTCAGGGGCCGTGCCGCTGATGAAAGATAACAAATCTCCTACAATCTCTCACCAGAAACAGGGATTTATTTATTTACACCTTGATAAACTAATTTGTTTTGCCTATTTTGAGGCCAGTGCAGAAAACTGACAGAACACTGACTTGGTGTTAGCATTCGTTTGTTTCTTTAACATTGATTTGGATCACAACTCTGGCCAACGAAGTTTAGTCTCAACCATGGAATGTATAGAAAAACGTTGTTCGACTCCGGGTCCAGAGAGTGAAGCTAATGCGGAAGTGCCGTAAACCTGTGTTCTTTCTAATGACCAGCAGAGGGCGAATCCACTGGTCTAGTGAGCTAGTTTCTATGGAGGTCTATGAGAAAATGAATTCACACTTCATTTATAACATTTCAAGTCTTATTTTATACATTACGATGTTCATTTTGTAAAATATTGTCTATTTAAAGTCAAATAGAAGATAAGGCAGTTTGCTTTAGGCGATAATACCATGTGATTGACAGTAATAGGTGTGAGTGCATTGTACTGGAGAGCTTAGTCAGGCTCCACCCCCTGCTCCTCCAAATATAGTTACTTCTGGGGGGGTTTTTTAATAAAGATGGCACAGGAAATAATTTTGAGGCTTCAAAATGCAAGCTCACAAAGCAATGGGTGACATCACGGTCGGTTTGCACTTTACACTAACTCCTGCTGGAGCAACAATGATTCTATAGCTGCTGAATTTTTCACTGTGTTCACATCCCAGCAGCTTGGTGCTGAGCAGGTGAAAAGTTTGATTAATGAGAGCGACGTGGAACCCAAACAGTGGATTTGTGATCAATTTGAACCAAAGCAATGAGCTGAAGGTCAGTAAAACATTAATTTCTCTGTTGGTTCATCACCTGGACTGACACCTTTCACATCACACAATCCTTTGTTATAAAATGTTAATCTTACGTTACTTTTTTATAACAAGTTATTATTCATTAATGCAGCTTTAAAGAAAAGTTTCAGATTTTTCTGAAGTGAGTCTTAATACAACACTCTCGTGTCATGAGTGCTTTAATTTGGAAGAAGTGATAGACATAAAAAAGTGAGTGGAGGTATTTTCGGAAGCAGCTGGTTCTGGAACTAAAAGTCCTGCTAGTTTTCCCACATACAATGTTGTGTGGCTTATAGTTAGAGCACTTCTTCTGGTGGATTGGCCTCATTGCCCTGAACTACATCATCAGTCTAATGATTAACAACTGTGTTACAAAGCATCTGTTTCTTAAATGATAAACACATCTGGTTAATCAGGTAAATGGTGGAGGGGAAGATAGAGATAAAATCATTAAGAAGTCTGAAAAAACAATTAGTTCACTTTTCAGTTGTGGGTGAAGACAGGCCTCTTCTCCATCCATAAAGTGGCTAAGGATCTTAGGTAATGTAGTATTTAGACCTATAATGGGCCAATGTAATTGAAACAACATGATTTGTCTGCGATAATCAATACTGGCGGCTTTCACACAAACCCTGGTCTTCAAGTCATTCTCTTGTAACACACCTAGACTGTATGGACAACATTACAGCTGAAAAATGTAAATAAATAAAGTAGAATAAAAACAAATTCGACATTATAGTATAAATGAGGGTAGTAAAATGTAAAATGATGAGTCTGTATTAAATAAAATATAAAAATAAAATAAATAATAAAAATACAGGGGGGGGGAGGGGTACAGTAAAGCTAAAGGCTTCATCCCTGGTTACTTTCTCTGTTTCACAGCAGGACAAAGAAACCCACTTGAGTTGTCTAATTAAAAAAAAGAAGATACTGACATCTCATAATAACATTGCATTTGTCCCCTGTCCCCTCTAATGTAGTCGGACTACGGAGGTTATCCCTCATAGAGCATGTGGAGATAATTACAGCGAACAATAACTCTTTAAATGTCCTGCGATTATTGCATTTATATAGATTTACAAAGCGATCCTATAGGCTGCTACGAAGAACTCATTTCTTTTATTGTTTTTTCATTATTCCTCTGGTCAAGGAGCGAGGCTGCTCTCTGCCTCGTGTCACATTTCTCCAGCAGCCTTTTCCCCCTCTGACATTTTAATGTGTCTCCTTAATAATACACCAACCCTCTGGAAGCGACATAGACAACAGAAAAAATACTTTTCTCTCTATTTTAGGCCTGAGTTCATGCACTTAACGGATCATTTGGTTTAAGAACGAATATATCAGAGGAATTAAATGACAACTAAAAGCAACAATCCTCTGTGGACTGAGAAAAACATGTCATCTGGTGAAGATTAAATGGGAGAAGGTGTCATTTTTATGAAAGAACTTTTTTATTTGGATTCTGGAAGAAAACAACGATGAACATGTGATTATGTCACTTACAAAGACCTGCTCTGCCATTTGAGAACTGATTGCTAGCTCGGATGTTTGCTGCTCATTTTAATGGAATAAGAACTTGGAATATAACAAGGACTACAGCTGTAGACATGTTTCAAATAGAATGACTCTCAATGCAAGTGGGACACAAATACAACCTGATCAGTGAAAGGACATTAACCAAAAAGGAGATTGTGATTTTAACATATGTGGAGGCTAAATATGTTAACTCAGAGAAAAGACACCGTAAATATGTTGATGGAAATTATAATTTGATAAATGAAACTGAAATTAATCTTAAATTTCTCATCTTCCCCAAATATGAATACGTTTGCCAACAAGGTAAAATGTAACCATTTGATGTTCGTTTATTTGTTAACTTTTTAGCAGAATTACGCAAAAACTCCTAAACCTCTTCCCACCAAACTTGGTGGAGGAACAAAGCCTGGAACTGAAAAGAACTCGTAAAATTTAGATGCAAATGTGGTTTCAGGGGCAGATCGAGAATTCTATCCCAATGTTGTAACATCACAAAGTATGGCAATTTTTCAACATTGTCGTTATTTTTCATGGTATAATGCGCAAATCCTAATAGAGAAATATGTCATATTCAGTCAATTCAAATGAGTGTTTACAATTTGTTCCAGGTTCATATTTTCAGATCTCTAAAATGTATTTGTTCATGTTGTTAAACTGTAGCATTTCTAGTTTCATATTTTGTTTTTCCATATCACACTGTGTTGAGGTTATTTCTCTCGAGCAGTTAGACTGTGACAATATTCATTGAATTGCTTTTCATGGTCACAGTTGGTTTTCTGGACATTTTCCCCAGTTTCTTAGTGAATAATTCTTGGATCTTAATGGAAGAAATCAGGCACATTTAGGGGACTGATATCTGTGAGTGTGTGCAATTTGGTTCAGCCTGATTGAACATGAGGGGACTGTTGGTGGAGTTGTGCGCTCGACTGAGTGCCGAGTGTAGTTATTACTGCAAAACTCTATTAAACACAGCATTTCTGCAGAACTGTACGTGCCATCGCAGGGCTGTCCATTACTTCCTTTAAATTCTCCCTCTTGATTTCTGTGTCATTTCCCTGTAATTACTCTAAACGGGGACTGGAACCTCTGAGCCTCGTCCCATAGGTCTTTCAGGTTTGAGGTTTTTATAGCGTCTGTCGGCTAAAACAAGCAAAGGCGACGCGGGAAGTTTCAGATGAGAAACGGCAGCTTGCAGCATTAATATCACAAGCCCACGCTACACAAATCCAGCGCTGGTAGAGAGTGAGAAATGACCTGTGTGACCGTTAACAGGAAGCATGGGTTAATAGCAGCAAAGACACCCTCACACTATATAATACAGATAACAGCTTGTATGATAGACCAGCCTCTCCTGCTATATATTACTACATGTAACATGTGTATATGTAATAAAAAACACATATGTACACTAGACACATGCCAGCTCCCTGCAGTGTGTACACACAAAGCTACACGCCACATGAAAGAATAGAAAACTTAAAAAGTGTTGTTTGTCAGCTCAAGGGAATCATGGGAGGTGGCTGTTCCCACCTGTTTTATTTTTGTCTTTCAGATAAATTATGAGCCAAACAATTTGCTGCAGTATCTCACACCTCTGTGAGACACACTGTGCACGAGCAGCTGTCGCCAACATCTTTAACAGTTGTTTTCTAGGTATTTTGGATCGTCTTATACCACAGGGACACGTATTCTAATTGATATGTAAAACAACAACTGATGAACCTACAAGATTTCATTCTGTCAGATCGTTTTTGTTTCATTGAACTGAATCAAAATGACACACATGTTGGAGGGAGGATCAGGGAATGTCCATTGCAATGAAATTATGTTTCACACCTGATTTTATTCTATGATATTTTAGAAGTCAGACAATTACAGTATTAATTTCATTGTTTCGCTGGTTTGGAGGATGTGGATTATTTGAATATTTATTAATAAAGAATGTTCATGAAACTTTATTTTGGATATGTTGCAAACAGAAATTAAAAAACATCTGGATAGATGGAAAACTTTATTTAAGCTGAGGGCTGGAGTGCAACTTTTATTTGACCAAAAAAATTGATTTATTGTTTTATTTAATTAATACATTATCAGGTTGTTAGGCCTTTTGATAAAGTTGTCAAAGTACATGTATCGGACTGCTTTGGTGTTGTTAAGTGTGATTGCGCAGGGGGTTGTTTATATGTTTGTGTATATGAAACAATACAGGATTTAACAAGTAATAACAAGTGGACACTTTTCCCACCTGTTATTTGGTCTTTCAGAAATAGGCAAGCAACGTGATGCACTTTCTCACACCTCTATGAAACACACTGTACACAAGCAGCTGTTGCCAAAGTCCCAAACATTTGTTTTCTAAGTGCATCTCACAGAGATGTCTTATCGAACGCTGTCTCATCCATTACGTTGTATATTTAGTCATAATGAGGTTTCACATGCTTAAGTGCCTACAGGGTCGCACAAGATGCACGCTGGAATTAAGTAAACGCTTGTCGTAAATCCTCGACAACCCTAAAGGGAGCCATGATTATAAAGGCATTACAGATGCTTCTCAGCACAGCCAGCGGACATCAGATGTGATGTAACGCCCAGTGTCTCCCCAGGGGGAACGGCGTCCCTGCAGAGAGGCTTCCTGGGCTGCATCAGGACGCTGACGGTCAACGGCGTGAGCTTCGACCTGGAGGAGAGGGCCAGGATGACGCCCGGGGTGAGCTCCGGCTGTCCCGGCTACTGCAGCGGCTCCAGCAGCCTGTGCCACAACAGAGGGAGGTGCATCGAGAAGAGCAACGGCTACATCTGCGACTGCTCGCTGTCCGCCTACGGGGGAACCACCTGTAACCAAGGTGAGTCCCGCCCTTCGCCCGGTTTAAATGTAACAAAAGCAGCACGCGTCATGTAATTCTTCCAATAGATAAATTTTGATTACAACGAAACAAAGAATCGATCACTGCCGAGGTTATTCCATTAGAGAGCTCCAATAAAAGTGCGAGTAATGCAAGAGACAATTAATACTTGTCCGAACGCCAGACTCCAAGAACATTTAAAATGCATTAGACCAAATTATCTGCTGCAGTGTGTGAGCCAAGAACAGAACTGATCCGACACTGAAACCCAACGCAAATACAAGAGCAGTTGGCCAGGCAAACAGCCACATGGATTCTGCTGGAGAGGAAGAGTCCGAAGACACAGTCAGAGGAATGAGAGATGAAGATTGGGGCTGCAAATGTTGTAGCCACACTGTTTACTCTGTTTATTTCTGCTCTGTTTGTTTAGTAGTTTGTATCAGCTAGACCTGGATTGCATAGCCCCACTAGCAGCACCCGTATCCTGGATATTTAGTAGAATGTCGTCGATCTTTATTTGCAGTGTATGAGGATGACAAATGAATGTAATCAATGCTTGATATTTTACAGTTAAATCACAAACTGTATAATGAATAACATAAAAAACAGAAAACAAAAATATAGAACATGAAATAAAACTTGTTTTGTGTAAAACATAAAACTAATGCACGTATAAGGTTCCACATTATAGACTTTCTCTCTCGGATGGTAAGAGGAAGTTGTGAAACCAATGCCGTCACCTGTGTGTTCGTATGGTGTCCGATTTTGTATTTTGAAAACAAAAGTTGCATCACTGATTTTTTTTATCGTGTTCCATACTTTACTTATATTTTTTCCCACCATGTGTTTCTGCATGTCCATGTTTTCTGTTGATTTGAGTCCGTTTCTTTGTTCGTTCCCTTGGTTAGAAAACGTGATGTGTGACAGCTGTCGACTGAATAGAACCAAACCGAGGCTATTCTACGTTTTTTTTCCTCTTTTATTTATTTAGTGTATAAGCCAGACACTTGTGTTGAAACAAGCCGTCCAGCTGTGATACACGGCTGAGCTGAAGTAGGCTGGAGATTATCTGCTTCAGTGGAAGTGCTGGCACTTTCTACTGAGACCCTGTGAATGTGCTGCCCAGACGTGTGAAGAGAGACGGTGGTGTAATGGCATCTTAGTATGAAGGCAACCATCACCTTCTCCCTCCATTACCCCCAGGAAATACACATTTAATTTGAAAGTTAAGAAAAGAGTGTTTTCACACATCAAAACCCAGAGCAGGTTGGTTGTGAAGGGACTTGAACTCTCAGCATCTGTAAGGTAGCGGAGGTGTGGATGCTTCCACAGCATTTGTGAATCATCGCTGTTTTTCGAAGTAGGGTTCTTGTCATCGACTCCTTGTGGAGAAGCTTCTCTCAGCCGCCTGAGACTGTCAGCTGCTTTTAAAGGCGGTTAAAGTAACTTGTAACTCGTGTTTTAAATATAACCATATTATTGCATACACTGCAAAAAATTAAAAGGTTAAGAAAACACAAAATTTCAAGGCAACTCAATATATTCGATTTTGAGGCCGACTCAATTTCTTACAGCTCTGGCAACTTATATTTTTTTGTTCCAATCATTTATCTTTCATTATGAAAATATAAAATTCGGAGGTGCTAATATTAAGAATTGTGGTGTCACAGTTGACCAGGGTCTGGAGGATTTAACCTGTTTATTTCATAAAGTTTAAAGCTCCCACAAAGTGGAATAAACTGCCCTGATTAAGTCTTGTCATTACTTTAAATAATATCATTTTATTTATCTTCAAACAACCGGTTAACAACCCATTACGTCTATCCTGGGTCTTAAGATATCAGGACAAATTTATTCCTAATGTGCAGGTGCATGTTCATAAATTAAGATTTATCTCAGGATGTTTATCCTAGGAATTAACATTTATTTATTTATTTGTAGACGTGAAATTTGTCACCCACTATAAAGCGTTGATCAATGAAGATAATTGAATATAAATCATTTAAAGTGTGCTTTTGTAGTCGTATTGACCACTTTTAAGTACAAGGAACAGTCATCCGTTAACATGCGCACGGGCAATTAAGGGTTCAGTGTCTTGCTCAAAGACCCTTGGGCATGCAGAGTGGAGGAGCCTGGGATTGAACCACTGGCCATCTAGTTAGTGGATGTCCCGCTTTACTTCCTCACCCACAGCAGCCAGAATGATTTAACTGCGTTTACAAACACACTTACCTTCAGGAGGTCACATTAACCTTAAAGAGAGCTTCTCCCGATCGCTGGATATTTCTAAGAGGCTGTATTTTCAGTCCTTCTGCTACTTCTCTGAAGAATTTCATAGGTTTGGCCACATTCCAATAAAGCCAGTGGTTGTGTTTAATGCTAATATCAAAAATATTCATTAATGCATTTTAAATGAACCCACAGACTTCATTTTATCTCTCCCCATGAGGCAAACTACATTTCCAACCTCCTCAGTGATAAGGTTTGTGCGGATTGTTGTGTGTATCCATCCATATATTTTCTGCCACTTATCCGAGGTCGGGTTGCGGTGGCAGGGGTGCTCCAGACATCCCTCTCCCTGGGGGGGGGGGAGGTTTCCTGAGGCGTTTACAGACCAGATGGGAAGTATAATCCCTCCAGCGAGTTCTTGGTGTAACCTGGGGTCTTCTCCCAGTTGGAGGCGCATGGAAAACCTCCAAAGGAAGTAGCCCATGAGGCAACGTAATCAGATGCCCAAACAACCTTCCGACGTTGAGGAGCTCCCCCCGGGTGTAAGAGCTCCTCATCCTATCTCAGCCCAGAGACCCTTCGGAGGAAACTAATTCTGGCTGCGTATATCAGCGATCTCCTGGTCACTGCCCACAGCTCATGACCATCGCTGTTCCATCTAATACTTTCATATTAGGAGGTGTAATGGAAATAGGATCCTCTGTGAACTGTGAGCTCGGCTTTATCTCTTAATCTTGTTTCAAGACAGTGGCTTCCTGCACTGAAACGGTTATTTTCCTCCCCTCTCTTGTGTTCCTGTGTGTGCACAGAGGTGTCGGTGTCCTTTGACAGAGAGTCCTCGGTGACCTACACCTTCCAGGAGCCGTTCTCGGTGATGCAGAACAGGAGTTCGCAGGCCACCAGCGTTTCCACGGAGAGCAGCAGCCGGGCCAGAGAGGACGTGGCCTTCAGCTTCGTCACGTCCCAGAGGCCGGCCATGCTGCTGACTGTCAGCACCTTCAGTCATCAGTACATCGCTGTCATCCTGGCCAAAAACGGTACAAACAGATTTGAACATTTATACGATAAAAACACACAGATCTTTAATGGTAAATATATTCAACTATTTATAGATTTCAAAACTTAAATCACCAACTGTTAGCAAACACCTCCTCCGCCTGGCTGCACACGTGGCAGCGAAACACTTCCACCGTGAAGTGGTTGTTTTAAACATTTATATGCACATTTCATATGAACACATCAGTTATGTAACCACAGGCCTTTGAAGCCATTTCAGACTCACTCAGATAAAATGCCACATCATTACACAGTGGCAGTTATTGGGAAGGGAAACAAAGCGTTTGACATATGAAGCTCCCTGTGATGCCCTCAGGTCTGCAGCCGTCGAAATGAGAGCGATGTGATCCAAAATGTTTTATTTGATTTATTATAAAGGTTTTGGATCCGGTGAGCAGTGCTTGTGGATAAGCTTAGTGGCAACTCAGTGAATTTGATTTGAAATTAAAATATTATTTGGATTATTTTTTGCTGTTAGTGGAATTAATTCAAATTTCTCATGTTGAATTTGCCTTAATTGACTCTGCAAATTTGCCTAGTTGACTAAATATGTTTTGCACACTTAATTAATTGTAAGCAACTTAGCAACTAAGCAACATTTATTTTCATTCTCACACACAGCTTCTGCAGCTACAAAGAGACAAACCATCCACACTCACATTCACACTTGCTGTTTATACAGAGTCTCCAGTTATACTGACCCAATCTGCATGATTTTGGATTGTGGAAGGAAGTACCCAGAAAAAAACACATGCAGTCACGAAGAGGGGATTTAAACTCTACACAGAAAGACCCCTGCTTAAAGCCAAGAACGTTTTTGCTCGTGTTTGGTCAAACTGATTTACTAAAATCATACCGTGACGGATAAACTTGGAGCTAGGCGTGAGAAAATATTTTAATCGTCTGGTGAGAAAGAAAAAAATCTGCAACCGCAGCTCATAGCGTATGTCACACAGGTAGACACAGTCCCTGCTCTCTCAGGCTGACAGGGTTACCAAACAATCTCACATTATTACAGAGGAGATTGCTTCCTTGACAGCGGGGTTGGCCCACTTTGAAACGAGACCCACCAGAGTTCAATTGGAAACGGAGAGAGATGATCCTGTTTAGGCAGAAAAATGGAATCCACTTAAATTAGAAGGATCTAATCAAAAACCCACTGCACTCCCATGTTAGTTCTTTTATTATGTCTAACCTTCAGCAGGTTGTTATGACATGTGCAGATGTGCCTATAAAACAGATATGGCCGCTTCAGGGATCTGAGGCTGCTGAAATATGAAGAAAAAAAGAATCCATATGTGTTCTTACATTTTTAAAAGTTTATTTGCATGTCATAATGCTGACAGCTGAGGATCAGAGCAGAGAATCAGAGAGACTGTTTATATCACCGGTGCCACAGCCAGAATTATTATATTACTGGAGCCGCCCCCACAACTCTGCAAACCGATAATAGGCGAGGGAGTAAAGTGAACCGCCGCAGCTCTGTTCCTCTGCATCTCCGAAAAGACTCTACTTCGAATATGATATAATAGATTAGAATGCATTCATTTGTCAAACCCAAGCATTCCAATTAAATGTCCATCTGTAACACACACACACGCACACACACACAGACACACACACACATACAGAGCACTAGTTTATATAAATATGAAAGACAGTAGATGCATAGTGGTCCATACAGTAATAGCATACATACACAATTATAAACTAGAATATAGAGTGCACAACTCCACCAAGCTCCAACAGTTGTAAATTCCCTAGATCAGCATTTTTATTTGGATCTCCACAAAATTGCACAATTCATAAATATCAGTCCCCTGATCCATGAATTATTCTCTGAGAAATTAATGAAAATGTTAAAAAATGTCTGGATCTTGATATATCTGGATCCACACCTTGATATGGATCTGGTTCTTCCCTGGTAAACCATCCAGTAGTTTGCGTAATCCTGCAAATCAACAAACAAGCATGCAAACGCATTGCACAAATTTCAAAGTAAAATATTTGACAGCCTTCACGTTTAGTTATGAAGACTAATAAAACAAAAACATACTAAAACACAGAAAATTGCTTAAAAACAGCGAACATAGAATCAATTCTATAGTAATGATTTAGGGGAAATAAAAATCACGTTATAAGCAATGACATCATTCAATGAAAACTGGTTTAAAAGATTTTTCAAACATGCCAAGAGAGGGGTAAAGATTTTAGGAAGTTAAGGATTTGTTGCAGCTCATTCTTATCATGTGGTGCATGCAAATAAAAAGGACGATTTACCCATCTTTGCTCTGAAACCTCATTCTGATATCGTGTTAGCAAAGATGTGTCTGTTTTTTTTTTTTTTAAAAAGAGCATTAAGACCTATTTATATTTGGATTAAATTGTCTCACGTTACGTCCAGAGAAGTTTTCAGATAAGGTCGTCACATGTCAAACTCTTGCTACCGAGCGTTTCCTGCTATCGACCCAAGAAAAGCCTCAAGGGTCGAAGCCGGGAGCCTTTAAGCTGTTTCCAAACTTCGGCTCTTCATACTGGGTGACACCTGTGTGCGGTTTTTCCTCACAGTCCGTGTCCTAATGCACTCTCCCATGTTATATCTGAACGCCCACGTTCCCCGGGTCTGTGTAAACACTGAAGGGGACACTTCATCCACCCTGACCGTCATCTAGGAGCACTTGCTGGATTTGAAATGAATCACAACACAAAGCCCTTCACCTACAGACGAGGAATTGTTATATTGACCCAGCTCCTCTCGAAAATACTCTGCCCGCTGATTCTCTGATCTTCAGGCAAATGTGTGCTTGCATATGTGTGTGTGTGTGTGTGAGTGGGAGAAACAGTGAACACATATTGACTTATTCAGTGTGGGAGTGAAGAGCTATGAGATAAATATTTGTATATCTCAAAAGGCACTTGAAGAAGTTTAGAAATAGCAAAGCATTTATTTACAGTTGCAGGCAGCCACATCGTTCCAGTATATTCTCTTCACCTGTCTGTGATCATTTGGCATTTTACTGCAATGTACACATACAAAGCAGTATATGTACATGGCAGTTGAAATTGAGCTCTGAACACAATAGTGAATTTTCTGCTCTGTGTCCAGGGAGTCTGCAGATCTGGTATCACCTTCAGACGGACCGGAGTCCGGACATGTTCAGCCCCGTCCTCACTAACCTTGCAGACGGACGACTCCATCGAATCAGGGTCCACAGAGTGGGAAAAAACCTCTACATTCAGGTGGGGACCGGACACGATAGGTTTTAAGTAGGGCTGGGCTAGTTAACTCGTTTTAATCGAGTTAACTCATCACTTATTTAACTCAGTTGATTATTTTATCTCGCATTAACTCAGGTTTGATTATTTATTGTTTTATTGTGAAAGTCAGGCTTTTATTTTGTGAAAGTCTGTTGCTGACTGCTGCGGAACCGGAAAAAAGAAAATAATTGGCGGATAAACAACCATGGATAAGGGTACGGAGCTTTTACATGGCCATTTTCATTTTAAAGTTCTTCCAGACGGCGGAGTCGACAGAACCAAAGTTATTTGTAGCCACTGCCGAGGTGAATTTTCTTATCACCGGAGTACTTCCAGTCTAAAATATCACCTGAATGCAAAACACACAGTTGATATCAGCAAATCACTCAACGAAACAGCGAGCGGAGCGAGGCTTCGGCAGACTACGTTAGACGCAGGGAGGAGTATACATTTTTCATAACGAAGAGGATAACATTAATGCCCTGGCAGTGGCATTGAGCTTTAATTTTGTATTTGCGTTGATAACATTGTTAAGTTGAGATTTACACTGAATATTTTATTTAACTGCTGTATTAAATGCTGATGTTAAAAGTGTTTGCACAACAAATGTTATGGCACTTTCGTTCATATGGCAGAACATTGAAAATAAAATTGCGCTATACACTACTTTTTAATTCATTATTGGATTTTGCGTATACAAATGCGATTAATCGTGATTAATCAGGGAAGTCATGCAATTAATTGGATTAAACTTTTAATCGTTGCCCAGCCCTAGTTTTAAGTTTATTCTCATTGGTCAACGTGTCTTAACAGTGGGATATTCTTCCAGGGGCAATACTTTAATAGCAGAAGATACATTTACACACAAGTAACTTTATCATTTCAACCAGAGCTTCTCAAACTTTTAAGCCCCTAACGCCCAAAATAAAGTGCCCGAGACTTGCAACCCCCGTTATCTCAAAGGATATCGATGTTAGCTGGTTCACATGAAGTCACCTACGTGCACATGTTCAGTGTATCCTGTGATACTTTCACTAATCGCTTGTACTCTGGCGACTTAGAAATGTACATTTGTTTTTTTTTTTCTTTAGTTTCTTTACACAGAGAAAATCATAAGGCTGATTAGAATTTGTTTTAACTCATATTTTGTTGCTTTTAGAACAATAAGGGATAACATTATCTTAAGAATTGTATTTTAATTGTATCTGATTACTGGAAATCATCTTGGGACCCCTCCTTCTGTGTGTCGAAACCCCCACAGGGTGTCCCATAAACCCTGTCTCCTCCATATTATTAAATTGGACATAGATGAAACTAAAAAGTCACAGAGCATATTAAATTGGCTTCTGTTATGTTAGGTAGTGTTTAGATTTCTGTTAAGTTTGTTTTAATTTATTCATTTGATGCTATTGCAGCTCAGACTGATTCACTAAGCACGAGTTTCCTCATGACCTAGTTTTGACGATCACCACTGCGCTGACTCTGCCTCCAAATGACGTAATTTGTGCAAGATGGCAGCGTTCTTGTTCTGAATATTTTGGCTTCATTTCTGGATAGTAGGAGGAATTAGAGGCCTGTCGTCCATCTTTGGTTACAGTCTATGGATTTATACTCTATGAAAACCACTTGGACCCAAATGAATCACGTTGTGTTGCTGCAGACGGGGGCTGTGGCTCAGTAAAAGTTATAAAGTGTTGCTAAGACTGTGACGGTAACACTTTACAGCAATACAGCCATGCCGGACCCAGGGAGCCAGGCAAAGCTCCACTGCCGCAAAGACTCGGTTATTCGCTGCTTTATATCAGCGGTGAGAAAAAATCCATACTGTCAGTTTTGCTTTAAACTTCTACATCTGATACCTGCTGAGGTAAATACTGATAAATGAACACTGGAGAATGATGCAACCTGCTTTTGTATTCTTAAAGTTAAGTTTTCCACGAGGATTAAAAAACAACATGGACAGGAAGCTGCTCTGCACCAATATCCAGTGTGCAGGGAGAAATGTGCAGTTCAAACAGTGCAGTGTAAAATAAAGATAGAGAGTTGTGTTTGCTCTCAGCAGTGGTCCTCTGAGTTCACAGTCCATTTCATACCAGAGGTTAGTGTCAACATTTTTACTATTTATAGAATAACTTAGCACCAGGATAAAAAAGCAACTCACTGCCCCTCTGGGTGAAAGTTTCGGGTCTGTTTTCACCTTTGACCGCACACAGTGGTGATGTTATGACACACTGATGCACCCTGAAGTGCATTTTTACTTTTACTGCAGCAAGGTTACAGTGTTAAACAACTGAGGGGCAATAAGAGGTTTTTAGTTGCTGTTTTAACCACATGTTACCCCCGATCTCTACCGAGTGTTTTCAGTGGCCTCACATTAACTTTACATCCTAGGGTATATTACTCTCATTTAAGCTTCTCTTCATTGGCTTTCTCTAAATTTTAGAATTTTAAGATTTCAATGGTGAATTTTGGAGCTCATCTTCATTTCAGATCTCCTGACATCACATATTCCCAGTAGCTTAGGACTGAGGGTGTCCAGACCTTTTCTAGTTGGGTCGGGACCTATTTAATGTTGTAAAAAGCACTGTAGGGCAACATTTCATCTGTAGTTGATGGGACACAGGAAATATGTGTCCCCTTACATAGAATTGTTCAAATGTAAAATAGTTTTGTCAATATTGAGTCGGCCAATGAGGTCCATACAACACACAAAATAAATACAAACAATAGTCAAAATAGTATTTTTAAACACTAAAATAAGAAAGGACTAACATCGCCCATCACTGAAGAACAGTATCAATCTTGCCTCTCACGTCAAACCACCTGTTATCATATGACCACATTTACCTCATGAGATGATAAAGCTCCATCTGCTGATGAAGTCCATTAGATGTTGTTAAAAAAGATCCTAAAAAAGAGATGTTTCCAATCTTCTTTATACCACACTTGAATTGAGCACAACAATAAAGATATTTTAAATGAAATAACTACATCTCTACTGGTATAATAATCAACAGGCCTATCACTGTATTTATGAATCTAACTATGACACATGTTATCAAATCCAAGGACTCAGATGTGACCTTCTCTGCTCACTATCTTAAAGCTCTTGGGCTGCACTACAGATTTATCTCTGCAGGCCTCTTACAAACAGCCGTAAACCAGATCGAAATCCTGCAGAAACAATTGCAGATCATCAAGTTAAGTGATGCATCAGATTCAACGCGACGAAGCCGACGCAGGAAAGGTCTAAATGACTTGAAAGTCGGCGTTGGGCGGATGCACTGTGTGGAGCTGCAGAGAATACAGTTCTCAATCTATAATGTATTGAAATGTGCTGCTGCTGCTGGTGTTGCCCGGGTTCAGATTTCTTGTAATCGGCTTGTTATTTGATTTCTCTCCACTCAACCAGATCGACCAGGACATCCACAGAAAGTACACGCTGTCATCCGATGCAGAGCTGATCCTAATCAGATCCTTGACATTGGGCAAAGTCACCAGTAAGTGCTCGCCCGAATATTTCTGTAAAACTCCCACGTCAGCCCCCCGTCGTCCTACTTTTGTCCCCAACTGTTCATTTCACCTTTCTTGACTTAGATACTCAGAAATTGCTGCAATTAGAAAAAAA
Source organism: Limanda limanda (assembly GCF_963576545.1). Taxonomy (NCBI): domain Eukaryota; kingdom Metazoa; phylum Chordata; class Actinopteri; order Pleuronectiformes; family Pleuronectidae; genus Limanda; species Limanda limanda. The sequence continues at coordinate 6,436,591 of NC_083651.1, forward strand.
TCAATCGTGTCCCCGTCAGTAACACTGAACTGTTTCTCTGCAGGGAGCGAGAACCTCAATGAGGAGGTAATGCATGCGGCTTCGAAAGGTTTCATTGGCTGCCTCTCCTCGGTCCAGTTCAATCACGTGGCACCGCTGAAGGCAGCGCTGACCAATCGAGGAAGCTCACTGGTCACCATCCGGGGTCCGTTGGTCCAATCCAACTGTGGAGCGTTGGCAGAGTCCACCTCGCACACTCTGCAGGGTAAAAACTCACAGTCCAGTCCAGGTTGAGCTTCATGCAACAATCACAGGGAAACACACAATCTGGACGATATTTGATATGCAACTTGACACTCAATTCAGGAAATGAAAAGGCAGAAGGAGAATGTAAAGTTTGAATATCAGCATTTTCATCAGATATGTAATAAAAATTCCACACAAACTCTGTACAACTAAAATTACAATATATTCAGCATTTCTGAAAATGTCCACCAACTCGTCACAACTTGAGAATCAAGAGCTTTCAGAAAGTTCCAGTGTCTGAGGTCATGTATAACACGAAGTGAAACATTTGAAGGCAGCACTCGTCCTCGCCCTCTCCGAGCGGCTGACTTTTTGCTCCATTGTGATTATTATCTGTCTGTAACATTCTTCTGTGACTGCCAGTGAACTGAGTGAAGACCAAAAAATGATCAGCCTGTCGAAACACTTTTATACAGCAAATATAAACCTCAATATTTTGAGCTCATTAAATTCATCATTCTAAATCTATTATTGGTATCAATTATTTTGATCACAATCATTATCATAAACAACAACCAACTATTCTCGTTGTCCTGCTCAGCTCATTCTCAGGTGGTGAAAATGTCTGGATTTATTGATGTTGTGAAAAACTGTAGAATAACAGAAAAACAGCTGGACCCATGAGGTAAACTTAATGAGTTTCAACAAGGGATTTAAAATGGTTCATTAAAATCCCATTAAATACCTACTGTTATTTTGATAACTTCGTGCAGGTGAACTTTACGCAGCAATTGATCAATTATATAGTGATGAAACTTGGGTTTAACCCCAGAAGTTGCTAAAAGTGGAAATAAAAAGTCAGCACATCATATGAAGGCAAACAATCATTTCAGTCGTCTGCCTGAAAACAAACATGCATTCCTATTTTGAATTGATGGAGCCGTTCGCAGCCTCATGACAGCAAAAGGAAAACAGCACAAGTTAATCACAAGTAAAAGCATGTACTGTATATGTTTTATTTGAACAGATGCACTAATGCTGCACACAGCACAGCTTCCATTAGAGCTTTTAAACAAAGTGCAGAAACTAATGATTTGAAATAAAGTGTCTTCAGTAAAGTGAGGGAAGGCAGTGACTCATATTGGACATCTGCATCCATATTTATATATAACGTAAATAAAAGTTGGGCTATTTTAAGATGCTGTCCTGACCGGTGAGGCAGCAGCTGGAGTTAAGCAGGTAGAGCTCATCGTTTGGGCAGCTCCATGAATCAGCTCTACTTGTGGAAGGTACAACATTCAACCAGTCACTCGCTTTGAGGCTAATTTATTCATAACAAATTCAGTCCGACACCTGAACGCGTGTTAGTCAACAGGCGTCAGATCAGCTTCCATCATCTCCACCTTCCCCCAGACCAAGGTTTAACCTTCTTTTATCACCCAGCCTCTGTATGCTGGAGGAAAACTTAAAGCAAGACTATTTAACTATTACTTTGCAACTGAACGCTGGATATTTCCCATGATCCCCTGCTTCCTGAACCAGAAGAGCTGCGGCTCTAACAAATCCACCGCGCTCGGATTAGAATTCTTCATATTTCCAAGGTTTAATGCTGAATATTTGAGATAAACTCTGGTTTTTAATGATCTCTGGGTCTGTTCAACTCTTCAACTTGATGGACCTGGTTCTGACAGCTGAAGCTGTGACCCTCAGTCAGTTCCACACTTCTCACAGGAGATCCTACCCACTCACCACGGTTACATAGAACAGACGTTCAGGGTGAGGAGTGGGAATGAGAGAGGAGACGTTCTCCATGTTCACACTCACTCAACCATCAAACTCACTTTAATGAAGCTGCTGTTTTAAGGTAAAGAAAAGTTTCATCGTGTCGCTTTAATCCCCCTATTACAATTTAACAGCACATAATTAAGTGTCTTTATAACTTTGGCCGGAAATACTAATGAAGTTGCTATTTTAAGATATTTTTAAAGTCTCCTGCTGATTATTGGGATAAACGTTGTTTTTAATGACTTCTTTGTCTTTTTACCGATCTACAGTTCAGCATCAAGGCTTAACGGCAAATCATTTGAAGGGCGAATTTCCATGTCCCTGACTAATCACGTTTAACTAAATGCAACTCAGCGAATAGATTATTAAGGATATTAGAAAAACACTCACCTCCGGAACCAGCAAACTAATTTAGAAGTTGCTGTTTTAAGGTAAAAAAAAAGTTGCATAGTGTTATTTTAAAGAGAGGAAACTCAAGTGCCCCTGCAGCGAGTTGGAGAGAGATGAAACTCAAATGTCGTTGTCTCATGTTATTCTGTGTAATTCTCCAGCTTCTCCAGCAGTGCATTGAAGCACACATGACAACCATACCTCCTGCATAACGGGGACATCAATGACTTCACTCTTTCTTCTTTCTGTGTTTCCAGATCAAGCAGTAACAGCCAATAAAGACAACGAGCAGCCAAGCAACGGAAACCAGAAAGATCTGGCTGTGATCGCAGGTATGTTTCAGGTTTTCTTCCTCTCCTCTGCGCTGCTTTATTTTTCTTTGGTTAAATGAAGATGAGTCCCAGCTGTGTGTTATTTGTAATTCTCTACATTTGCCATCTTCTTAATTCCTTCTTTTTTTCCGTTCTCTTGATAACTCAGCCTCAGCTAAAGCTAATTTTCATCATTTCATTGCCCGTTAAGCCCCTGTTACTTTGAGCTTAAATTGAACTTGATGATGGTGATGGTGATGTTAAAGGATTTCTGGGTGTTTTCTTAACAAGGGAACGTTTGCTTTGTGTTTGACTGTTAACTGTCTTGTTTTTTGGACGAGAGAAATGTGACATACTGATCAGGAAAAAGACAAAATGAAGCAAAAAAGCTAAGAATTATTTGTTCGCTGGATTGCAAATATGCTAATCAACACATTCTGAATTTTATGTCAGCAAATCAAAACACTAAGCAGGGTTTTTTACAGTCTTGTGGTAAATCCTCGTACCTGAGGCAGTAAATCTCACATTTTACTAGAACCCGATTTATTTAGAGGTTGGCCAATATGAGCCTTTCACCTTTTATCATGCTGGTAATAAAAGTTTTATTTTACAGAGTAAAAAATGCAGAATTGATGAGTATTTATGTTTAAATTCTTATTACATAAAGACTCCAGAAAATCCTGTCTGTCAGCAGCAGCTGTGCCAAGAGGCCTATGCAACATGAGCAAACTGTGGATGTGGAATTACAGACAAATAAAAACGGAAAAATCCCAAACATGAATTTATGCTTTTTAAACACATCGATATACAATATAAAACATAAACATCATAATTGATCATCATGACCAATTTATCTTTCGCAGATTGGAATCAGCGTTTATGTTTGCAGATATGAAAACTTTTATTTTACACAATAAAAACTGCAGGAAGGTGACATTTCTTTGTCAGAATGGTTTGATAACTACATCTTAGGAATCACTGAAAAACAGTCATGACCACTGCAATTACATTGGTCATTGTTAAAAAACAAGCTACAATTTAAATAATAATGATCATTTAAATAAACAAACAGAGCCTCACACCATCAGTGGGTAAGTCCCTGGTCAGTATTGTAGTATTGGGCGGTAAAAAAGATTCTGGTTTCATAATCTCTTTCATTATTAGTATCAGAACATTGTGTTAATTTGTAATAATCAAGCATAAATGTAGGTTTTGCACTTTGTATCTTAAGTAGGGCTGGGCAAGTTAACTCGTTTCAATCGAGTTAACTCAAGTGATGAGTTAACTCGATTAATTATTTTATCTCGCATTAACTCAGGTTTGATTATTTATAGTTTTATTGTGAAAGTCAGGCTTTTATTTTGTGAAAGTCTGTTGCTGACTGCTGCAGAACAGGAAAATAGAAAATAATTGGCGGATAAAACAATCGAGTTAACTCATCACTTGAGTTAACTCGATTAAAACGAGTTAACTTGCCCAGCCCTAATCTTAAGACAGTATTTTAACTCTGCTGTCATCACAGCTGTCGTCACATAACCAGTTTAGATCAGGAGGTAAAAAACCGAGGCTCGATGGGACCTGCTCGACTGACACCTTCTGATGAATCTCCCCTGCTGTGCTCTCAGGTGTGGTGACCGCCGTGGTTTTCATCGCCGTGTGCGCCCTGGCCGTGATGAGCCGCCTCCTGTACCAGCAGCGTCAGGCCCAGCGGAGCACCAGCAGCAGCATCAAGGAGGAGCACAGACAAGGCGTGTACACAGACTACAGGACAGAGCTGCAGCTCCACAACCCAATCAGGGACAACATGAAGGAGTACTACATCTGACACAGCGTGCTCTCTCCAGCCCTAAGTTGCAAAAGTACCTTTCTCTTACAAACTGGACTTGCAGGTGGGGCGGGAAACGGATGCGCCGCTTCAGCATTTCTTACAACAAAACATCTCTGTACAAGAACACGCGAGTGGCTGAATCTTTACAGCTGTTAGTGTATTTTGATGTCGGTGAAACTGTCCCAATCGAGCTGCTGTGGTTTCTGTCGTTGCAAAATGTGTAAAGCAAAAATCGGACGTTCTGCGGGGGGGTGGACGCCACACGCGCGGCGAGCCGGAGCTCCAATCCGCAAATGCGCAAAACTTCAAATGTTTTGTTTGAAACCCTCAGATGCTGAATATTTTCCACATTTCAGTGGGACTAAATTGTACTGGCAAGTCAGGAAATGTAGGCCAGGCTTGTAAGATATGCGCGCGTTCGCTGCTGTCTTTGTTTTTTTCCAGTGGTGGTGAATGTCTTAGAAGAAGAAACGGGGACGATACTGCCTATACTGTATGAGTGCCTAATTTGCATACAACTTTTTGTTTCAACATTTTAGAAGTTTTTCCTTGTGATTTGCACAAAAAGGCAGTTTTCATTTGCATACAACGGGTTAAGTTCTGCAGCCCACACTACACAAAATAAAAGGAATTTCCCAGTTATTCACATCATCTTCCCACCGCACCCCTGTCTGCAGTAGCATGGAGATTGACAAACCTTAAAAAGTCAGATGATTCCAGGATGTTCTGAGTTCTTTTATTAATTCAACACTTTCAAGTCTTTCAGGTTTTTAAGTCGAGCGATCATTCAGACAGAAATCTAGTAATGTGATGTATTTTTATTTATATATATTTATTTGTGAGTTATTTCTCCTGTGTGTAAAAATCTAAAAACACTTGTGTATATTGTACCATGAGAGTAGCAGAAATAAGAAATTAGCAAAGCGGAATTATAGTACAGTATTTAAATTACCCAAAAAAAAGTACTTCAACAAACACATACATTAAGGGGGTTTTAACAATCAAACTGCTTTCGCTAGCATCTACACTTATCCACCTTCTCATACTGGTAGGAACATATCAGTTCCCTTTGGTAATCGGGCAGTTTTGTATTGTATGTACAGGAATCCTGCATCTTTTTCCGTTCAAAGTAGTAAGTTTGTCAGTACCTTCTCTACTACACTTTACCACAGTACTTTGAGTTGAATTCGTACCGCAGGCAAAAAATAGTTGTGATTCCTTCATCGCAGTTGCTAGTCTGTCCGTTATTTTACAGCATTATAGCCAGCAGTGATATAATTTGTTTGTTTCTTTACAATATGGATACAGGGATAAGTGGTGTTTTCTATATATTTCAAGCAGAACACCTTTTTATATACTGTAAATCTTCCGGTGGTTTATCATACAAACAAAATCATACAAACAAAATCATACACACGAAAACAAGACGAAAAAAAAACACCCAGAGGTCCGGGGAGTACATTACACACCCAACAAGTAAAAGCATGGATTAAAAACAAAACAATGGAGAGAATTTTTTTTTATAGACCATTATCACTAGAAAAGGTAAATGGACTCATTTATGTAGCGCTTTTCTAGTTTTAACGACACATTCACCCAGTCGCACTTTGCGTTCATATAGCGCTTCTACACACCGAAAATGTGGGTTTCGGTGTCTTGCTGCAGGACACTGCGATACACGGACCGGAGGAGCCATGGATTGAACTAGCAACCCTCCAAGAAGGTGACACCAGAGGAAAAGAGATGTCAGCGTGTTTAGCTCAGTTTTAGTTCATAATCCACTGGCTTCAGCTGCTCGTAGGCAGGTTAGCTGTCGTTGTCAACATCTTTTGTGCTTTGAGCTTAACATGCTATGCATTAGCGTTAAGCCTACGCCCACACACATAAAAAATCCTGTTTTTTTAAGTCCTGTTATGAATTGCAGTGTCGGCCGAGTCATTATAATCCGTTTCCTTTGTATCCTACATATCTGTATAAAAAGTGAAGGGAAACAATCCAAGATGCTCAAGTCAAGTATTTGGAGTCCCGCTGATGGACTGACGGATGAAAAGACTGACAAACAATTCTCACCCTTCCCTGGAACCCCACCACCGCCACGGCTAAAGATCGCGTGACTATAAGTGACGCGACACCAGCGGCCCGGTGAAAAGATCGGGTCTTGAGCCTCCGGACCCCATCTGTGCATGTCCTTGTAAACTAAGTATGTCTCACAATGTGATAGTCTGCAGATCTCCAGTATCAGAGAATGAATACATACCTCTCAGAGTGTTTTAGGTTCTATTGCAATGGGTTATATCATGTGGGTACTTCTTAATGATTTGTATAGCTGCAGTTTTATTAAGGATCTATTGTATAGATGTATAATTTAATAATAAAAGTGAATATATTGTTAATTCTCTGTTGTAAAATGGTTTGACTGCCACATCTGCAAAGAAGCTCTCGAATTATCAAGTTCAGTCAGACAACTCACGTTCGATTCTTTATTCAACAGTAGAACAGGTTTAGTGTTTGGTGTCTAGGCTCCAACTTAATCACTTACCATATGATTACACAGGACTGATGGGAGTGATGAGCTAATACTGTAACCCCCCCGTTGGAGCCTACAGGTGGATGCTGGGGTGGTGGAGGGGCTGAGGCAGTTGTCTACAGTACTGGGTAGCAGTTAGGAATCAGAGAGAGTGATGGGAATTTCCTCTGCTTAAATAGACCGCCTAATGAAGTGGATGAGTGCTGTGGCTGGTTGGCAGGTGAAGTATGTCACATGATGTATGTCACATGATGTATGTCACATGATGTATGTCACATGATGTATGTCACATGATGTATGTCACGGGATGTATGTCACATGATTGAATCGAGTTGCCTGCCAGAACTAGCTCGCCGGCGCCGCTCCATATGTTTACACCCTACGTGTATGCCTCCTCTTTTTCATCCTAAGATATTATTTTTCTTCCAGTTGTTGAATCCGTCGCATCGTTAGAAACTCGCTAACTGTGAATTCTCCAGGAAACGTTCTGAAGCAAATTACTCTGCCATTGGCTGATCACATTCAACTTTTGAGTTTGTGTTGTTTTCAATTCCTTTGTTGGTTCTGTTTTTTCAGTTATTTGGACCATAAGTTCCTGTTTTACTTTGAAATGATATACCTTTAGTTTCCTTGCATGTTTTACTTCCTGTCTTTGTCCTGTTTCCTGCTCCTGTGTCTCACCTGTGTCCAGTTGTCTCCATTCACCCAGTCTCATGTTTCTGTCTCAGTCGCTTTTTCTGTCTAAGTTTCCTGCAGGTGCTGTGCTGCTTGTGTTTCAGATTTGCTCACCATCGTTATTCTACTTTCTTCTTTTGGAGTTTGTTGGAGTTATGGATTTGCAGTTTGCTTCCCTGCCGACTGAGTCTGTTTCCTTGTTTATGAAAAATTCAGCTAAAATCTTCTCTCCCTGCACTCTGACTGCATTTGAGTCATTCTGATAACAAACTCCAAGGAATTACATGGGATATAGAATAAAAAGTTTGCGTCATATCCAGTTGAATGCAGTTTTAGAAAAAGAAAAGTCTGAAAAGGTACATAACAACTCCAGTGAGAATTTGCTGAAAGGATAAATAAAATAATACTAAAGCAACAAAAACATTTCTTCATACAGAGTCGTGCATCAACCAACATCATGCACTTCTCCCTGCAGCTGCAACTCTTTGGCTCCCACATTTAGCTTCTTCCATTAGAATCCACACATCAGCACTGTTCAATAATCTCATTAAAAGCAGCGCTCGAACATATTGTTTTCACACACTCCTGCATCTTCTGCTGACACAGGACGTCAGAGGCTTTAAAATCATCCAACAGACCAAACCGAGCACAATTTGTGGCGCAGATAAATGCGTTTATTTATCCCCCGTGAGTTTTTATCACATTACCACAAGTCATTAACTTTGTTGTCTCTCTGCAGTAGTTTGTGCTTTTCCTCTCCGTCCTCGTTCCGCTGGGTCATTACGACTCCAGAGCTGCAGGATCCAGATATGAACGACACTGAAGCTCAACTATTCTTACCTCTGCAGAAGGAGTTTATGTTTTCACCCTTGTCCATCTCTTTGTTTTTGATTGTTTGTAAGCAGGATGGCACAAAAACTACCAAATGGATTTATATGCAAACGTGGTGTAAGGATGGCACATGGGCCAAGAGAGAACCCATTCAAATTAGTTTTTCCAGGATTGTTTTTCAATTTCGTGAGAATATGTGTTTTTAGGCGACTGATATGTATGAGTGTGATCCAAATAATGACCAAATCTGGTCAATTTGGTTCCATTAAGGGGCGGTTGGGCCTGGCAGAGGTATGAGCTGTTTGTTGCATGGTTGGTTTGTTTGTCACCAGGTTTAAGCAAAAGCTGTTTCGTTATTTTTTCGTTCTCACCTCGGTGGATGAACGGAAAATGGACCAGGAAGGAATTCATATGGTTTTTGATCCAGACAAAGAAGCGGAGCCAGAATTTATTTATTCTTCAATGTCTTTAACATTTGAGATTTTTTTTGTCTTTTATTTGTCTTTTTTTGTTTGTTTTGCTTTGTCGTCTTGATAGAATTTAAGGGTCTGTTGAGCCTGGTTGTTGGTACGTGCTCCACTGACTGACATTCTAGTTATTACATATTATTGTTGTTTATCAGCGTTATAATCACTATTATTTTTTACTATAAGTACCACTTGGTATTTTCTTCGTAACAACCAATTTGACTGAGCTTAAATATGACAATTACACAACAGTTCCTGGTGTCTCTCTCTCTCCTCTCTCCCCCTTTTCGCTCACCTCTCCTCCTCCTCTCTCCCCCATTTCTCTCCTCTCACCCAGCTGATCGAAACCTCTCCTCCTCCTCTCTCCCCCATTTCTCTCCTCTCCCCCAGCTGATCGAAACAGACTCTCCTCCTCATCTCCTCAACCTGAATCTTGTTCAATTGGAGATTTCTTCCTCTTTTTTTTCTCACTGTCACCAACTGCAGCTTTCTCTATGGTATAATGTCTTATGTTTAGTGCCTTCAGATAATGTGTGTTGTGATTTGGTGCTTTACAAATAGAATTGATTCCATTGAAAACAGCCTGTTGAGATACTTACAAAGAAGCCTACTTGGTATGAGCTGCCATTCCGAGCTGTCTCTGCCTCTGCCTGGCTGTATTGTGAGTGCAAACAAAAGGATGATAAAATGTCACACTTCTCTTCGCCTTTAAAGGCTTCGCTGTTTTACTTTTTTTTTTTTCTCTCTGGCTATTTGTCCAAACAATTTCACAAGATTTCTGCACTTTGAGTAAAACATAGTATTTTAATACCTCAGGGGAAGACGAGTGAATCACTGCAGCCTTGGCAGTTTGTTCTTCCCTCTTGTTTTGAGGTCTGATGTGAGGTCTTGTTTGGATGTGATCTTAAAAAAACAAGAATAAATTTAAATTCAGTTTCCAACATGATGAAGTCAGTAAATCGGTGAGTGATGGTGAAGATTCAGTTTGGATTATCAGTCAAGCGGATGTTTTGTGTGGTCAGTCCTTCTCTTCTAAAACGTTATTGAAGAGATCCAGTCTGTTATTTTGCTTTCTTATTACTCTTAGATGTTGTTTTGCATTGCTGCCTTCATTGATAAAACATATTTGGTCTTTGAAAACAGACGATCATGTTATACTTTTGTTACTTTCCCACTATATCTTCATCTCTTACAAGCACCAACACCAGGCTTTTAAGCCAATACAGATGTCAGTGTGATGAACATGCAGTTATTTGTATGCCTGTCACACTTGATCCTTTTTTGCTGCTCTTCAATATTTAAAAGTGGTGACAATATGTTGTTTAAATACACTGAACTAGCATACATGTTATTTACAGCAGCATCTATGTTTTTTTCCACATTCTCATTTTCAAAGCACAACAACGGCACCACTCTGGTAATGGCACCTTCAGATGAGCATGTTGCTGCACAGTTCCCATCAGGTATGAACCTGATGGGAACATGCAGGAGTTAATTCCAATCCTCCAGAAGTACGGGAGATTTACTGTGGTTTTATTCTGCAGAGCGTCATGCTGTTCTTTCACCTGCTGCACCTCACACTGGGCGGAAGTTTCACTCCCAACGTCAAACCAGGTCCCTGAAGGAGGCAGAACAACTCTGTGCTCCTCGGAAACTTCATTTATATGCAGCTTGTGTTTTATGTCCCTCGCTGCCACAACAGGTTTTAATTATAATGGTGTCAGTGCTGACATTTTTATTTCATTTAACCAGGAGCCTCATCTTTCTCCAACCTTGTGCGAGTTCCGTGTCCATGCTCCCTACGAGCAGGAGCATCCATCTGACCCTCGCTCGTCGTTACTGCTGCTGTGCCTTCGTTAACGATGGCGGCTTTGCCTCTGTGAGTTTGAGGAGCTGTTATTAAAAACTGGACCATCAAACTGTACCGGCACAGCCGCATTTATCAATGAGCTGAAATGATACATTCACCAGGTTTAGTTGACAAGCTAACTGATGTGTTAGAAAGAGAAATTTCCAGCTGTCAGTTAATGTTTCTAGTTGACTTAAAAATTATAAAAATTATGCTATCAATCATGACATTTCAACCCATGTTATTGCATCAAATAAGGATTCAAAACCAATCACACCAGAAACGCTCTAACAGTGTGATCTGCGTCGTATGACAGAAATCATATTTGAGAAACATTTACTCAAAATCTAGGCCTCTTTTACTTTCTAGGCTGGTCCATCTGCCAACATGGAGGAGGTGGGGTTTTGGAACAGCTGCAGCCAGCCACCAGGGGTTGATCCAGATATTTTTGCTTCACTTTTGGGTAGTCAGATCGACAAAGAAATCTGGATCTAATGAATGAAATGTGGTTTCATAAGGTAAATGTAGCAGCAATTTCTACTTAACTGCTACTGGTGTTTGAGTTCGGTTTGATCCTGACGCATGTATAAAAGATGAGGAGTAGAGGTTTGTCCAGTTGGTCCCTTTGACCAAATATTGTAGAAAAGATCGTTTACAATTTGCTTGAAACAAACTAAAATACATTAAACTAAAGAGACTCTCGTAGAGCACATCGAACGTCACAAGACACGGTCAAAAAAGTGTTGCCTTGCTCAGCCACACCCAGATGCTCTCGTGGCTGGCTCTTTAAGCCTTTCCCCTTGGCTTCACCCTCCGCCTCTCAGGTTCAGTTCAGGTGTCCTTTAGGTGGGGTAAAAACACCTACAGAAACAGTGTCACTCATACACACACACACACACACACACACGCATGGCTAATAAAGAAAGATAACATAAAGGTTAATTTGGCTCTAACAGAAACTGTTGGGTCTTTGAGCTGTGAGTTCTACTGATTTCTAGTGTTTATGATGAGTTAGTTTATTTCAGGCTGAAATGTCCTGGCTGACAGCTGAGAACGACTTACAATACGTCAAGTATACTGTACTTCAATACTATGGCTCTGCACCACTATGATTACTGCACCAACTCCAGCTCCAAGACGTAGCTGTGTCTCAAATCAGGAGCTGCATCCTTCGGAGGACCCGGTGTACGAGCCCACGTCGGCTGAATCCTTCATCGACCGCGTTTAAAAGATGTTTTTTTTTTATACGTGTGTACCGGAAGCTGTTCTAAAACAGAAAATAAATTATTATGCCTAATGTGTAATCATTGATGCTAAATTATTATTACAATTATATCATATATTAATATATTGTACTCTAGCTAAATTGGTATTATAGTTTGTCGCAGAAGCGCAAAGAATTGTGGGATATGTGGAGCCTCTGTTGCTCGAGGGTTGAAGGACACATTTGTTGGAGCCTTTGAATCGTGACAGTCCAATCGCGCCGCTGTGACTCATCAATTTTTGTACAATGTGAGGAAGTGGAGACTTGTCGTCCATCTTTGTTTATAAATATATATACGGCCTATAGTTTCAGCCTGTTGTGTTCCTGCTCCCTGTGTTTCTCTATCTGGTCCGATCAGATAATCGGCTGGGTTTAACGGTCGGTTAATGTGGCCTCACGGTCGGGCCACACATCAAAGCGTCGAGCTCCTAATAGAAGACGATATTGATGTGTGTTGATTTCCGCTCTCGTCTCCGCAAAGATGAGCTGTTCAGACAACGGAGCTGCATGAGAGGGCTCCATCTGTGTTTGTGGAGGTTACCGTGCATAATTATGTGCACCAATCATGCTAAATTGGGCAGAAAATATACAGTACCAGACACGAGTTGTGATAAGTGAATCTCTGTCAGTTTGATGTATTGAAATAATAATGTAATAAAGTAATGACTCCATGCTGGTAACAGACTCACAGCTGGTGCTCATTTTAAATCGCCCCACTGGGATTCACATGTGTCCCATTCACCAACTGTTGCCCTCCATGTGTTCGGATTGCTCTCGTCTTTGTCCTGAGGTGGCGGCACACACACACACACACACACACACACACACACACACACACACACACACACACACACACACACATACACTCACTCACTCACTCATGTACAACACAACAGAGAAATGAGATGAAGGGGTTAGAATCACCTTCACTGCTTATTTATTGGATTCAGACGTTTCTGTTCTGACTTCCGCACCACCTACACAAACTCCTATATCAGCCCAGTTACTCTCCTTTCAAATGAAGAAAAGTTGCAGAGAAAGTTTATTTTTACACCAAACTTCCGAGCTAATAAGCAACGGTGAACAAGATCCCCTCTTCCTGCGCGAGAGGCACTTGACTGAGTTTGCAAACTAAATTAGCAGAGGATTCACTCTAAATATGCGTCTGACAAATGCAACACCGCTGTATTTTCACAGCATGAACGTCTCCATCAAACAAGACACATAACCCATAATGCCGCTGCACTGTGTGTGTGTCGGTGTGGGGGGGCTTGTGACTCACAGATCCAAGCAGCATCTCCGACACTGCTGCTGCTCAACAGTTATTTCAGGTAATCATTATACATCTAATGACAGCCTGCAGGTACTAAGCCGGCAGGGCTCAGGACCAGGCAGACTTGTGAAACTAATTAAAGAACATTAAAAGTAAGTAGCGGCAAGTCAAACTAATTCAGGCTTATTTAGGCTTGAAGAATATCAGGTTCTTCGTGCGTGCAGGAAGTGACGGGAAGGTGTTGATGACAAAAGTAAAACCCATTGTGCGCTGATGCCGGTGGAAGTGAGGGTATAGCCAAGTGACAGGGTGGGACTTCTCAACTAATGAAATGCTTCCTGTGGAGGCTCCAGCATCACTGCAGAAATACACAGAGGCAACCGTGAGCCTCCGACAACTCCCACACGCTGCTGCCTGTGGGCAGATCCATCGAGCTGTCAATTCAAATACAATTTACTGCTGTTCCCACTGTTGTTCAGCTCTTGGTGATGTAGAATAATGCAGGAGTTATTTGAGGAGAAAAAGCTGGAAAAAAAACTACATTAATTTACTCTAAAATATATGAGGTCGCCTGCCCTCATTATGACTGGAGGTGCACCGCTGGGTCGAGCTAAATCAAACCTCAATCTAACGCTGACTGCACTCTGTTCTTTTACAATAGAGAAACGGTTTGAAAATCAAATCCAGTGATGGTGAGTTATAACAGGAAGTAAAACAATTATTGTTCTCTTCCTCATCTAAAGTATCACTAGTAAATATTAACATTAATTACTTCTAGGACGTGATTATCTTGAGTATTCAAGTAAATGTTACTCATGGGACAGAGTAATTAATCGTGGTAGTCAAATTAAATCAGCTTAATACAGAGGTAAGTAAATACAGTGTTAGTATCACTAGAGTCCCTCTCTTCTTGTTCACGCTGTTATGACGAAATTGGCTGCAATTCACCAAGAAGCCACGTAATAGTCCGCAATTAATAGCCGTGACTTGAACTAAATGATAATTATTTACACCTTTGTCTATACAAAAATATTATACATACATAATATTATACATCAAAATAAAATTATTACTGATACAAATTGTCCTGTTTCTTGCACTTTTCCCATCACGCTAGCATTCTGCTGATGCCTGCTGATTGAGGATCAACCATCTAAATGCGGACGTCAAATGTAATGTCTGTCTGGCTTTAGTGATAGTAATTATATTCCAAACTTTCACAAAATCCGTAAAGTATCTTACTAATAGAAAGGGTTTTTACTGTGCTGATAAGCACAAATCTCCCTAATGTAGCTATGTTTCTACCCCTTGTATTCGAAACCCAAAGAAAATTAGCAAGAAATGTTCTTTACGACATAAACACTATGATTTGGGGCTACAGCTCCAGAGCCTCCCAATCCGTCCACACCAGTTTACCCAGATGTTGTGAGAATGGAAGTTCTTCATGTATTAGAAAGCCTTTGGTAAGGAGATACTGTCATGGCTGGATTTGAAAGGAATCTAGAATAATTTACAGACAGGAACTCTGGAAAATGTCTTTCACATTTTAAAAACAAAACACGGCAGGAGATTTTTCCGGGTCAGACAACATGTCTATTGTCTTCTCTCATGGACTCACATTGACATTTTACAGACATTTTACTCGGGAGCTGGCAGAAAAAGTTCCATTAAACACTTTAGGAGGTGAATATGAGTCCAAAATGTCAAAACACATTTAAATCAACATGGGGAAATCATGATCTCTGATATCGGTCGTTCATAAATCCACTTAGAAATCATAATTGTGTGATATGTGTGAATTTGGCATGTTCACATTTATGAAGAAACCATGCAGCCAACTCCACTTTCACACTGAAGTCAAATTTCACACTCACAAAAACAAAAAGTCGAAGGACAGGCAGTCCTTCATGTAGAGTAAACTCAGAGGTCCACTTAAAAATACAAGGACCACTCTCCAGATGGAATTTAAATTACAAGCGGGCCAGTGGGCTCGCAAAAAACTGTGTGTAATTGCAGCTGTAATTATTACGGGGTTGGGAGTGAAAAATTACCCTCATACGCTCGATGGGATTAAAATCAATGACCAGCGCAGGTAATGGTAAAAATCACCCAACCTCCACGAGCAAAAAATAAACCCAGTCCGAATGGGGCTTCAACTCGCTGGGACTGTGACAGTAGAGGGTTATTTCTAACAACAGACCACTCAACTGAATCCAACTGCTGGTGACAGAGCACTCCATAAACGACCCACTGCGTTTGTTTTATTTATTGGGAGCAGGCTCTTATCTTTGCACTCGGGATGAAGGTTGACTTCAGGGACGAGGCTCAGGAACACTGAGGTGTCCGGTACCAGGACAGAAGAGACCTCATCGCGGGATAAATTTCTTGTACGTTCAAAAACAAGAGAACTGTGGGTTACCTCGATTATATAATGGGGGTTTTCTGTTTCAGTTTAGATTAAAGATTAAAAACACATTTCTTATTTATGAAACTGTTTTTGTTCTTTGAAAAATCCCCAAACAACTCAAATTCTGATTCATTTCTTTCAGGATGTTTTCTCACCTTCAAGTCTAAATCAAGCTTCATAATTTTGTTCAATCATTTACATTCACTCAGTATGTTTTGGTTTCACATCGTAAATTAGGGAGCAAACTAAAGAATTTTGTACGTCCACTGCGATGTTGTTAGCTCCCCTCGACTTTCACGGCTTCATGTCTCTGAGACAAATGTCAGCTAACAGAGCTCAGATCAATGTGTCGTCTTTATTCAGTCAGTCCCTTTTGTTGTTGAGATATTTAGATTTGCTACTTAAAAGTCTTGAGTCAGCAAACTAATCTGAGTCACAGGGAAATCTGCGAATAGTCTTAATGGTGTTTTTGGCAATTTCCCTCAGTTTCGCATTAACCTCCATTAAATGCCTCAGTAATGAGTACTGTGTGTTTGTGGGAGGGGGCAGGTATTATTCATCTTGTGGGGACTTGTCGGTAGATTGCATGTTTTACGTCCATGTAATGTCCTCTGAAGTCACTGTGTGTGTTTCTGTGTGT
The DNA here is from genome assembly GCF_963576545.1 of Limanda limanda. NCBI lineage: Eukaryota > Metazoa > Chordata > Actinopteri > Pleuronectiformes > Pleuronectidae > Limanda > Limanda limanda. Next base: position 6,453,063 of record NC_083651.1, read on the forward strand.
GTGTGTGTGTAGGTCATTACCTTTGAAAACATATTTCAGAATAAAGACGGAAGATAGTTTGTCCAATTTCAGACAAAGACTTTGTCTAATTCTTGGGTTAATGTTAGGGTAAGGGAGTCGCCAGGAAATTAACCCAAAGTCTTTAATGTCCCTAAAAGTAAAGTTTGTGTGTGTGTGTGTGTGTGTGTGTGTGTGTGTGTGTGTGTGTGTGTGTGTGTGTGTGTGTGTGTGTGTGCGTGTGTGTGTGTGTGTGTGTGTGTGTCCTGCCCCCGTCAAAATCCTCATTTGCCAGGGAGAAAAAAAAAAATCCAATTAACCAACAGCCTGCTCTCAAGTGGAAGTGAGAAATTGAGAAATTTAGACAAAAGCACAGGCACAGAAGAGACTGGAATAACAATAAGCCAACGTATTATTATTACTAAAACATGGTGTAACATGAATGAAAAACAAAACCTATAACCTAATCTAGGTAATAATCAAAATCATGTCTATAATAATCTATATAATGAAGAAAAGCTGAACCAATTCATATTTTTTAATTCAACAAAGAAAAAAATTACCCTCAAGTTGTTCCTGTCCTTTAAGAAACAAAACTGTTTATAGGAAACACTGAACGGAATAAAAGTAAAGTTATAGAGTTATATATAATATAATTTAGCAAATGAAGTGGCAGGTGTTTCCCTTGTTAGGTGGTTAAGACCAAATACTGAGCTGAAAGCACTTGACTAGCATCCAGCAGGTTGATTTAATTGTCACGCCTGCTGTGCACATGAGGAAAATCTTTTGGCAGAATTTTGCAACATTAATATTATGCTCTAGATATATCTATATAAAGCCTATGTTTTATACAGCCTATCCACAAACATACCAATCATCTCAAAGTAACTTGGGAAAAATTGTTGACATCGCTTTGTTGGTAATTGATATACAGTTGTGTAATAGTTGCCACCAGATTTGTTTCTCGTTACCAGGTACAACTTGGAAATGTTTGTTATTAACGCCTTGCTGTGTTTCACCGGCAACATTAATTAGCATCCAGCCTTGCAGGCAGCTGTGATGGGAATCTGAATACACAAGAGGCTAGATTACCAAATTGTCTTTGTGTATTTTATCAAGAGCTTTCTGCAGAAAGGATCAACACAGAGTCACAGGGATCTCAGAGTGCTGATGGAGAACAGTCAAATGAAAACCTCTTATGTAGGAGAACTAAGGCTGTTGTCTGAGCCAGTTTAGACTGGTTCTGTATAGGCGCAGTTTTGACGCAGGATCTGAAAAACTTAATAAGTTAACAGAAGGTTAAGTCATCTAAAAATGACAATTAAGATTAATATACATTTATTTATCCCACATACATTCACAGACATGCACAAGCACACTCATGCAAGGAGGGAAATTTAACCTCTGCTTTTAACCCATCTGGTGCAGGACACACAGAGCAGTGGCAAGGTGCCTTGCTCAGGGGCACTAGACAGGGTAGGGAGAATCCTCTTGGATTTTTGGACAGATCAATCCAGCTTCGTCTTTTTGTTGTTTCTCCGTGGAGTCGAACCAGAGACGAACCAGAGACCTTTTCTGCCCATAGTCCAAGTTTCTGCCACTAGTCCACCGCCTATCCAATGGGCCAGTTACTTTCCACTACATGTCATTTTGTTGATACTTTAACTTCCAATTAGTGCATTCAACTTCTATGAGGTGCCAATAAGGGTTCAACATCTTGCCCAATGACTCTTCAGCATTGGGCTGGGATTTGAGCTGTCAACCTTCTGGTTAGAGGACGACTGCTCTACCCCACAGCCACATTTAATAGGTCATCTAAAGGAGACAAGAGGTTCAGGTCACAAAAGGTTCAGACCACAAAGAACGTTTAACGACATTATGTACCTTTCCACCACACAGCTCAATGACACGTCTACGCTGGTGATATGTCAGGACATTTTTATCTGCGGAAAAGCCACAAGAGAGGAATTTGGTTTTCACAACAAGGTTTCAAGACGTGTGATAAGAAATATAATTTTTCTGTGATCAACATAAGCTGTGAAGTGGTTTTCGTTGAAGGGGAGTCGATTGTTTTATTTACTCAAAGTCGACTGTTTTCCTGTGATCAAGACACAAACGAAATTTGACCTGAACAAAATGTTGACAAAACTAAATATATTCTGTCTGTGCAGAAGCTGATTGTATTTGTCTCTGAAATCGAACAGCTCTTTCACACCTCCCAGGTTTGGTCCGGAGGTTCAGACTCTTTAGTTCAGTCCGAACCAAAACGTCAGGCGTGAACGGTTCCTCAGACCAACAGACAAAAATGTACTCCGACCAAAAGAGGTGGTTCAAGGTGCAATTGGCAGTTACCACAGACAAACCACACGACGATACATACAACCGTCAAAGTGAGACATTTGAAAGACTGATGGAAGCAAAGATTATTAATAATGATAATAAAATCATACATTTTATACCACTTCCCATAACAAAGAAAGCCTAAGGAATAAATAATAAATAAGGATAAATGTTTGGTCTGCATCTTGACTGAATCTTCCAACAAACAGAAGTCGCCACCAATTTTGTTGCACACATTTAAAAACTTTGCTGCCACCGATTCTTACTTTTGAGGTTCCATGACCAGCACTCGCAGTTAAAGCAAAGGCAAATGAAAGAGCTGACTCGTTAAAAATGGTCCTGGAACTATGGTTTACTTAATTTGTCATGTAAAAACACTTTTTCTGGAGAGTTTCGTATATTCTGACCAATGCCCAGGAAGTTGATGACGACAAGATATACGTATGTCAGACAAAATTCTTCAAAGCGCTCCATAAATTACAATGAGAAACCAAAAGTAAACAGATCAAAAGGAAACAATGGAACAACGACATGTAGCTTGGTTGAGACTCTCAGGTGATAAAACGACCTAAACTAAATGGTCAAATTAAATGTGATCAACAAAAAAGCATTATTTAAATACACAAAGGTTCACATGAGACAATATGGTGATTTGCTGTATTGTGAGATCAGAAGATCGATGTCACTCTCATATCGATCAGGAAGTCGCTGCACCGGCCAAGAAATAGTCCCTGAAAAATCCCCCTGTAACCCCTGGTGATTATTCAACTTATGATGTAGCATGTTTTGATCTTTTTTAGATCTCAGTGCAAACAAAATTTTACACCACAGCAGAAATCATTCACTCTTCAGGGCTTCAGTCTGGGTTTCGCCTTTAAAATCCCATCCTCAAACCTCCCTCAGAAAACCAGTCTTCCTGGTGTTTGGGGTTAAACCCAGATTAAATGAAACTGTAGGTGAATTCAGCCCAGCTTTGTTCTTTTCACCTAAATTCCTTCCTGTCTGCAGCTAAAATGATGAAGCATGTCCTTGCGCTGTCTAATTCCCAAACTTGGCATATTCTTAGTGAGAGGGCAGGAGGTCCAGCAAGATAATTCCAGCTCTCACAGGGGAAGATTAACAACCTCTCCGTGGGCTTGGCTGCAGCTTGTCAATCAGGCCACTCACTGCTTTGTTCTTCGAGCTGATGCAAAGGGCACTTACTCATGTCCATCACTCACAACTTTTTACTCGCTGAAGTGCTCTGAGAGAAAGAATTGGGGATACAAGAATACGAAAAAATTGAATTTTAGGTCGAAAAAGAGGGATGGTTGTCATTCATCTCACGATCTTATTGCTCCTCGAGTATGAGAAGCGTTGCTTTTATACGGGGAAAGCAAGGCTAAGATAAGGAAATGGCCTGGAAATTACATTTGCTATACAACCATTTGTATCAGTCACAAGATAACAAAGGAAATTTCTATTCACATTATCGTCCTCTCAGGCTTATCACCAACCAACTGCAAATGTATCCTGCGAGCCTGTATCACGCACATTAATTAGCAGAAGACTCCGAGACATGTGCCGTGTCTCAATCTGGAGACTTTCAAGCTCACAATGTTTACTCTGAGTGCAGTCTGCGGAGCCGGATGGTGCAAAACGGGAAAGAAGCTGAGAGTATAATGATGTTCTCACCCCCTACGGACGCCATGTTGGCTACAAAGCATAGGGAGGGTCAAGGAATGAGAACGTGTTATTTCCAGAAGCAGAACCAGACTGATATGGATTCTTGGGGGATGATGCTGATATTTATAATTGTAAAAAAAAAAATGTCCATGATTCCTCACATTTTTACTTATCAAACCGAACATGGATGAACATAGATGTAATTGACACATTATACAATCTTTCATAAGTAACCATAAATAAAAAGAAAACACAAATATAATCCTTAAATTATTTTAAAAAACTCAAAGTAAGAAAATAAACATTATTTTAAGGGTTAAGGGAAATATAAGATAAGGGAAATATTTTATGCATTGTAAACATCTTCAACAACTACAATATCTCTCCAACAGTCCCCTCATGAAACCAAATCTAATTTGATATGTTGTGATTGTGCACCGAATCTCACACACTCAATATATCCATAAATCTTTCTCTTAGAAATCAAGGAAGATTTGGAAAAATGCCCCACTCACAATTTGATTCAGATCTGCACCAAAATGTCACTTCTTTCCTGACCACCACTACATTCCCAAACTGTTTTGGTAATCTAAACTTCCATTTCTGTGTAATCCCAGTTCTCATGTCTCCACCAAAAGTGGAAAAAAAGATCCTGGATACGCACGATTATCTGTATCCCTTCAAAATGTAACATTTACTTTCTTCACCCCTCCAAGAACTTTCACACAAATCCTGCTGACAAACATAAGCTTCTTGGCGAAGGTAATCACTATAATTTACACAAGTACACCCAAATATATAGAACATGAATTAAAAATTGTTTTACACAAAATATAAAGATAAATGAACATATTGGTGATCATTGTAAACATCTTTGTAAACATTGCAATGATCATTATAAACATAAATCATAAATCACAGCAACTTATGAAGGTCACACTACGTAATGACTCCATTTCAGAGACATTTTGCAGCATAAATTAGCTCATTCAGTGAAAACAAGTCTCATATCTGTAAATCGGTTGAGCTGTGGAAGAGGAGTGAAGAAAGGGAAATGCAAAAATCGCAGTCAGGTTTTGCATTCATCATTTCCAGGGTGTGAACATGTCAGAATCATGCACAATGTGCATGTGATGCTCACTGATTTGAGTCCAGTGTGCATTGGACCTTTTATCACATATATGTCTTCGTGGAACTTAGGCGATAACATTTCCTTTTAACCCTTCAGGAAAATCCTGCAGAAAAAAATCAAAGGAGAAAAAGACCAGGACGATTTTCGGTGTGTCCTGATTCTCCCGGTTGACATATTGACGCCGTCTTCTTAAAACGTGTCAAAGGGAAGTGTCACGATGTATCGACTGAGGCAGCTCGGGGACGACGGTTCAGACGACTGGAGGACAGTCCATTACAGTTTGATGCAGGTTCACAGGGAGACTTCTGCACAAAGGACCAGCTACAGTTTTGTCTTCTGTTCTCTCTTTGTACTGAACATCCTGCCGAGCCTTTCGATATGTTTTCTTTTTCTTGCCACCACATGACCTCCGCGGCTCAGCGGGCAGGACAAGCACCTCCAGAAAGAGCAGTGTCGTAACACTTGGTTACATGCTGCAGGAGAAAATACAGATTTACAGAAAAGATTTAGGACCTGAAACTGCAAGTTTACAGGTGGATGTTTAAAATCTATTTTATTCATCCCTTCATCCATTCATCCCTTCACCCTTCCATCTGTTCATCCTCATTCCCTCATCTCTTCATCCCCTCATCCTCGTTCCCTCATCACTGCCTTCATCGCTTCATCCCTGACCCCTCATCTCTTCATCCTCACATCCTCTCATCCTGGTTCCCTCATCCCTTCATCCATCATCCTTTAATCCTTGTTTCCTTATTTCTTCATCCCTCATCCCTTCATCCTCGTTCCCATACCTCTTCATCCCTCATCCCTACCGTCACACCTCCATCCTCCTTCCCTCATCCTTACATGCATCCTTCCATCCCTCACGTTACCCTTTCATCCTCTCTTCCCCCCTCCCTCCTCCTCTCTTCTTCAGTTGGATTCATACCTCTCGAATGTCTCGTCTTCCCTAATCAACTGTTATCTGGTTATTGTTCAACTTTGCTCCTCTCGTATATGTAACTGATGCTGCAACTGGCCCCCTTGTCGATATCAATACTTATCCCTCACAGCTTGTCTGAATTCCAGAGAAAGAAACATGTGAGTAACACCTTGAGGGCCGAGGCAGTGTGAAAATAACAGGTCAGATTAATGGAGCGCGGCGGGGATGGAATGTACAGTAGAATGCTGCAAACATCCACGAGAACTGGAGGCGCTTTCACTGAAATATCACACTTGAACCGGAGCAACACATAAAGTACCGCAGGTGACAGATTATCAATAACCCTATTATATGACCTGTCACAGGATAAGACGGAGAACTCTGCCACCGTGTCACATCACAACACACTGAAAACATCAGATGTTGTCAGGTCTCTCACAGTTCGCTGTCCAGTCACATGCGATGTTACATTCACAGTCTGTGTGAACCGTATAAAATACAAAAATTTGCACAAAGTGAGGCTCTGACTGGGTGCACAAAACGAAAAATATTTTATCCAGCAGAACGAAGCACACAGAGATGAAATTTATCAATATATTGATTTACCCCATAGGCGAAGAAATGCAGAAGAAACCTCTCCGGAGATTGAGGGGAGGGGGAACTAATAGTTTCCTGATATCTGCCCTAAAGCCTAAAGCAACATAGATATCAAAATATGTATTTATTATACAATTTACTGTGCATTTATTATCGCTTGTTAGCAGCAAATTAAATATGATGTTGTTAGTTACTTGTATATTTAACATTAGTGGACTAGGAATAAATGGTTGAGTGAAGCACAGTGAAGACAATTTACAGCAACTCAACCATGATGTTTTCTGTGGTTCATTTTAAGATGTTTTTTAAGGGATATTGATATCCTCACATTACAGATATCAGTCTCTCTATTTATAGCAGATTTCTCGAAGGAATTTGACTTTTCTCTGGGAAATCAGTGTTATTGTTAAAGAAAGTGAAAATTCCTGCCCCTTGATCAGGATCCACATCAAAATTGTATGAGTTCAATCCAGACCCAAACCACATCCTTCCACCAAGCTGCTTTAAGACATGCCCTGAACTCAGATCATCTCCAGAAAGGATCCAGACGGGCTGCATGTCGTTTCTCCTGCGAGCGCCCTAGTACAGACTGCAGAGAATGTCCGAGGGAGCTCACGTGAAAATACAGCAGGAGTTAGTGGGCGAGGGATGACGTTTCCAATATGCGCCGAATGCAAAACTGAAAAAACAAAGCAAAGACAAATATGTCATGATGAAAAAGAGGAGCGGCACTTGTATAAGGACGCAAACGAAGATGAGAACTTGGAAAGTGAAGGTTTGAGAGTTTTCAGTGATTCGACCAAAACGTAATGTTGCATCCCAACACACCTAAGGAGAACCTCCTGCTGTGTTGTTCATGTGTGAAACTCTGGAGAAAGTCCATTGTGCGGACATTCAGCAGAGCTCATCTCTGAAAACGGCTCAAAGTCTTGTGGTAATAAGTCCAGTCGTGTTTGTGTAATCAAACAAACCAACAAACAACCAAACAGACAGACAGGGTCGATAACATAACCTCCTTGGTGCAGGTAATAACTGTAATTTGGGGGTTTTGGACATTTTAGTATGTTTGGATGTTTGTGCTGAGCTGCTCGGATGAGAAGGTGAATAGAGGAGAGCAGGGAGCTGGAGCAACTCTCAGTTGTTTTCTGTTGTTTACTTAAGATTTGCTGCGTTTTAGAAAAATATAGGATAACACCATCCTTTATGAGGAGAAGCAAACTACCATTCCCAAGGAGCATTAAGCTAAAAAGAAAACAGTCAGTCAGAAGGCTTTTAATAGCTTTATTTTTTAATGCACATCCTGTTAACACAACTCTGCAGGAACCAGATACTTCCTTCAGCAGTTTAAATCAATTAACTCTAAGATACTGCACCAATTTGGACCAAGTCAGCAACTATGGTGCAAAAACGAAGCATCATTCACAACAAGTGCTGTTTTTTACTCTGTTTCGTTTAATATCATTTATTCAGAATATGTTACGTTTTACTGTTTACATACGGGTGTGCACGCCTTCACCAGTCGTATGGAACAAGCACCTTTGTGTGTTATGTTTGTATGTTGCATGTTTTCCTGCACCATGTTTACACTTTGAAAGCAAAGCTTTCATCAGATGAAGAAGATGTCTCCTCTTCCTCCCACTATACAGCAATAAACCTAAAATATCCTGGAAAGATTTATTTGATGTGTGCTTTATTAAGGGTTTATACTACAGCCAGCCACCTGGAGGCGATAGAGAGGTTTTGACTCCACCTTTTTTTACTGTTTATGGTCTCTAGAGCAGAGGTCTTCAACAGGGGGTCCGCGACCCCTAGGGGGTCCGTGGGGGTACTGCAGGGGGGGTCGCAACATTTTTCGTTGTGACAATTTTTTAATTTTTTTTAATAATTTTTTAATTTATTTCAAACCAATTTTTTTCCTACAAATTTAAATGTCTTAAAATACACATTAACATGCATCCAACATATTGTGTTATGATATGATATGACCCTCTGCCTGACAACTGCCATCCGTCCAAGGTTAGATAAGTTGTGTGCTACCCACCAGGGTCCCACATCTCACTAATGTGGGAGTATGTGTGTCATCCAAAGATGGCTTGAGGATTCATTCACATGAATCTGTGAATTATTGTTATAGCTCAGTGTTGTATGCAAGATGTTAGTCTATAAAAGGCAGTGGCATGGCCACCCTGTACCTTGCACGTTTAAATTAAAAACATGAATATATATGAAACAGTGTAATATTTGAATAGTTTAGTAATGAATGCACAATAACAGGGTAGCTATGTTTATACATAGCACTAGGCCCAGTTTAATATAAAACACAATTTTTTACAATATATATAGTAGGGGGTCCCTGCTCCATCTCTCCATCAGTTTGGGGGTCCTTGGCCTGAAAAACGTTGAAGACCCCTGCTCTAGAGCAACAAGATATTTTTTCCATATTGTCAAATATTCAGGATATGAAAGAAAAATTAAATTTAGTTTTTAAATAGCACGTTTTTAAAAAAGCACGGATGACCAAAGTGCTAAACAGGCTTAAAATATGAACATAAAAAAATATTCATAAATGAAAACAGAATAAATCATAAATATAAAAAACGATAAAACATATACATACAATTTTGCGATTAAAATATCGTACAATAGCTGATTAAAGCAAGATCAGTGGTTATTATACATCAAGGACATTTAAAGAGCTTAGTAATGTTGCTTTCAAAGTCATATTTGTGTTATAATAGCATTTATCATATTGTCATGACTCTGTTTATTCAGCAGGCTCCATCGATGGATGTTCACTGGAGGAGTTGTGGTACGAAACAACATTTATACACACTTACATCATCAATACATATTTTAAACAGAGTTGACAGATGCTAAACACATGGATTAAATAAAGTGTTGCCATTTCACCCACTAACTCAGGTATCTGGCTGTGTGTATTTTCCATTTCAGAGATGTTACCCAGAGGCTCATGTGCCCAGAGCTATAGACCTTCCCTGAGACAAAGCTCATATTCCCAGATAGCAACACTGCCATCTGCTGCTCTGCACTGAGGCATGATGGGACGCCATGAGACCAGCGTCCTTTTCAGCCTCATAGATGGACAAAATAAGAGAGAGAGGAAATTATTTTATTCATATTCTGGTGTTTAATTGATGGTAATTATCCTCCTTCATTTCAGTGACGTCCTTTCCCTTTTTCTTCCTCTTGCTCTGCTTTTCTTTCCCAGGCTCAGGGGAACTCCCATGATGCCACAGTTCACTGCAGCTGAGAAATGAACCCCAGCATCAGTAATCTTCCCCCCCGGCTTCATCCCAGAGTCACCGCAGAGCTTCCAGAGCCGTTTGTGTGGAACAAAATTTGCTTTCTTGTGCCATATCGGTCGGCCGTACGGCGTTAAATGAGTTTTAATCCAGGAGGCAGTGAGTTTTAGATGAAACTTTAAAGTCGGCTTTTAGTCAAGCGTTCTGCAGGGATGTCAATTCCCAAAATCCCCCACACATGACAAAGCTCATGCAGCAAATGGTTTCCCTCTAAAACCCAGGAACCCATTCAGCTTCATGGTGCAAACTCAGGCCGCTGATTAATGACAGGATTTTTTTAATCTCCTAAATTCTGGTCTTTTGTTGTCATGTAGACTGAAACGGTTTGATGCCGGAGTCGAGGCCGGATGAGATTAAATAAACTACTGTGTAAATATATATTAGAAATGTGAGGTAATGATGAATTAACACTGAAAGGATTTATGTATATATGTGTGAATGTGTGTGTTTGTGTGTGTGTGTGTGTGTGTGTGTGTGTGTGTGTGTGTGTATGGCACATTTACAGAGTTGCAAGTTGCTTTACAAGTTAAAAATGAAGCATTGAAGTCAAATCATTTTAAAGATCAAAAGATTTAAGCACATATATAAGAATAAAAATGTTACAGACAAGAAAATAAATCAAATCAGATAGAACATTTTAAAAGTATTAAAATAAAATCTCAATACGTGAAGCTAAAGAACCTGATTCATTTAATGTAATATTAGCCAATTATATGATATTAAAGTTTGTATTTTTTTTTTAATGTTTGATTATAACAAAACATTTTGATTTTCAGTCGTCTGTTTTTGATCTGCTCTCTGTTTTCTTGTCCTGTAAAATGTATTTTAGCCTTGTTAAAAGTGCTATACATATACAATGTATTATTATTATTGTTCTTATTTGTGTCTAAAACGTTTTTTTATACATAAGTTCAAGTATCAACCTTTACCTGGAAAAATTCACTTCATAAGATTTGGGGTTAGTACAGGTTTTCTTATTGTCTATCTCTGCCAGGAAAAGGATAAACTGTTGAATAACTGCAGGTAACTGCTTACCTTCTGGTTAGTGGACGCTCTCCCAAGCTCTCCCCAGTAGATAACTTACATTATAAATGTTGGATGAATAATATCTTGAATCAGAAGCATGTTGAATTCTCTCTCTCTCTCTCTCTCTCTCTCTCTCTCTCTCTCTCTCTCTCTCTCTCTCTCTCTCTCTCTCTCTCTCTCTCTCTCTCTCTCTCTCTCTCTCTCTCTCTCTCTCTCTCTCTCTCTCTCTCTCTCTCTCTCTCTCTCTCTCTCTCTCTCTCTCTCTCTCTCTCTCATTATCTAGCCATCTAGCCATCTAGCCAGCTAGCCATCTAGCCATCTAGTCATCTAGTCATCTATCAATCTCTCTCTCTCTCTATCTATCTATCTATATTTCTATCTAACTCTCTATCCATCTATTTATCTATCCATCTATCTATTTATCTATCTGATTCTATAATTCTCTATTTATCTAAGTCTCTAACTCTCTACCTATCTAACACAATATCTATCTTTCTATATATCTATCTAACTCTCTGTCTATCTATCCGTCCCGATCTCTCTATCTCACTTTCTCTCAAAGTGAGAAGTATATTTGACATTTATTTTAAAGTGTTTTGAATTCAGAAGCTTGAGATTGAAGACTTTCCTAAAGTCACAGATTGTCCTGTAACTACTACAGATGTTTGTATTGATTCACATATTGATTTATTAATGATGTTTTGATCAATGTATTGGAAGGGGAAAAGAAGGGTCCAGCTGTTGCTTCATCACTTGTCAACTTCATGAACGACTCGATCAAAGCTGGATTTCAGTTTTTGGGTTTCACTCCCCAACACAACGTCTCTGCTTCCAGTCCAGTGTTACCAACCTGTTCTGTGAAGATTTCCACCTCTCCCCTCAGACCTCAGTGTAACATTACACCAGACAGGAAACTGTGCCAGCCTCACACTCCCCATCCTCCATTAGCTGGATGTGACTGCAGCTCACTGCTGTGCTGTCAATTATTCACAGCGCCTTTGTCTGAGTCGGCCTGATGACCTGGCGCTGGGAGTGCGAGCAGACAAGCTCCTTTCAGCTGCTGGCAGGCGTCTTGGCCTCCACTTTCTGCTGACTGTCCACGCCGAGACCAGTTGATTTCTTACTTTGTTACACTTTGACTGACCCGTGAAGCACTTAATCCTCTTTTCTTTCTTCCTTCACACTAAACTCAGACCTTTTTTTTGTTGATGTAAATCATTTTGGATTGGATGTGCAGTAACTTATAAAAATGTGTCTTTTAAAGGTTCAGTGTGTAAGATTAAGGTGAAGGGATCTTTTGGCAATAGAGATTAATTCTGTCAGGCTCCGTTGCCAAATGATTTGAGATGAAATATGTAACAATTCATTAAAATAAGTAAACAAACGTGTTTTGAGGCCAATCACCTATCGAAAAATGTCTAAAGACCGATATTATATATTTTGTTGATAATGTCCACACCCAAAGAAATACACAATTTTACTCAAGGTAACGGGGCGTTTTAATTTGGTCGCAATTTACCTGCATCATATCCTTTTTACCAGCAGCTATGTCCATCTCAGCTGTAACTTTCAGTTACTAATGATGAAGTGGTAGCCACTTGACCAGTCGGCTGTTTTTACCCTCCCTTGTTTGTGTAGGTCCTTCGTAATGGATCACGATTATTGATTGTCCTTTGCGGCTAGATGTGAATAAAACTTTAATATGTTACCTCATCGATGAACATGATTTGTGCTTTGGTCATTTCAAATACATTTTCATCAGCACTGGTGTTGAAGACAACAGCTCCCATGATCCTGCGCTGCCTCACAACATCAAACAAGGTCTCTTGTTACTGTTTTGATTGAGAGACCCCTTGTGGCCAAAGTTTCACATTATGCTATAAAGTGTTTTTCATGTAGAGTTCGGACAAAATATCTTGAGATCCTATTTGAGTTTTGGTCAGTTTTGGTCAAATTTGCTGGGCTTTCTATTTGATACACAGAAAAAATAGATCAGACACAGAAAACAGGATGCTTGTCAGACTCGGTTAACTCTGCAAATTCTCCCTGTCCATCAAACTCAATGAACCATCAAACTAATTTTAAAGCATCTATTTTATCGTCAGAAAGTTGCATCGTGTTGCTTTAAAATCCAGTATTGTGTATGTTACAGCAGCAGAATGGAATGTAATATAACAAGATGATTTAATTATTTTTCTTTCTCCCACTGGCTTCAGGTTACTCCTCCATCTCGATCGTTTCTCACCTCTTCAGCTCCAAGGGCAGTTTGAGCTTGTTATAAGGGATGTTACCGTCTCCAAGACCTGAAATATAGAAGCTCCTCACACAGAAATCCTCTCCACTGCTCTCAGCGACTTCCCATTCAACACGGAGCACTTTGATCTGTCAGAGAACACTCTGACAGATCCCCCCTCGGGCTTGTTTGTGGCACTTTGGGTCTCAAGTGTTGGAAAGGGAATAACATCGCCTTGGTGGATGGCATAACTTTCATCAACTCCCAAAGTTTACAGAGGCTGAACCAGCTCTGTGTGCTGGAGGCAGACGTCTCTCTGGCTAGGAGTTTGTTCTGGGCTCATCATTCATTCCTCGCTGTCCTGGAGAGCAGAACTTTAAAGAACCTGGAACATCTTTGTGGTGACAGACTTAAGTGGTTCTCAGAATGTAAATTCTGAGAACCACTTAAGTCGTGTCTCAAACTCTTACCACCATCCACAGATGAAGCCAAAATATCTCTGATACGAATGCTTCCATTCTGCCTTTGGAGACTTTGAGAATGTGCGCTCAACTCATCCCCAGTCAACTTAAACTATCAGTTATGAAA